>NC_057796.1:467295020-467595020 GCF_018294505.1 Triticum aestivum
CTTCCACGTTTCGGATTGAAATATCTGGCGGCCCCAATTCCAGCCCTGCAAAATCTCCCTTCTCCACCGTCCCCTTCCGCGCCCAGATTGCTCAAATCCCTAATTCGCCGCCAACCCAAGCAAAGTTCGAATCGCCCCTCGTCTCGTCTCTTTCCCCACCTCTGTGCCGGACGACGACGACGAAGACGACGATCGCGCTTCACCACCGCACCGGAGCTACCTCATCTACGCCCTCGTCCACCGCACCGGGTGGTCCACCGACAACGTCGGCCGCCGCAACCGACTTCCACCGCATCAGGTGCGCTTCACCGACGCCGTCTCCCAGCTCACCGGGGCTACTTCACCGAGCACATCGTCGCGCCTCCGCCCCCCGAGGCCGCTGGGGCTTCACCAAGGGTCTCTTCCACCGCATCATAGCGCTCTACTGCCACTCAAGATCTGCATCCGTGCGCGGCCAGCCAACGCCAGCGCATCACCCTCAACGGCTCTTAAGTGACCCGCACTCTAGCTAGGCGAGCATGCCTATACGCCGGCCCGAACTAGGTATCCACACATCACTCCCTTGTGCACTGTTTCGACGATGTTTGGATATCCTTTCACTGCTCTCTTATCTTACACGCCTATCCAACTCTGACTTTAACTCTTATTTCTTCTGGAGATATCATCTGAAACAAGCAAATCCATTTTTTAGCGAAGCATGACGGCGCTACGGGATCTTGTACACATCCTGCACACCCGTATAACCTTGTAAGTATCTGTCCTCCGGTACAACAGCAAGGACGATTCCTCTTATTTGATCAGCCATTCGCCGTGTCAAAAATGTAGAGGGGGATGCAAGGAGCACAAGGCCTGCACATCCAAGCAAGTGGTAACATGGACTTGTACATGGAACATCCCAAGCGCAAGCAGAGCTGCAGTGAGCCTGTACAACGAGCTAGCGTAAGTCCCTGCATTTCATTTAATTCATACTGGCATTCGTGTATGATTTGTGTGCAGTGGTGGATCCATTAATTCAAGTTACTAGGGGCGAACATTTAACTTAAAAAATACGAAGGCACTTGCACTCCGGAAATCAACATAACTTGAGAAATGTGAAGCTACATGCACTTTGAAAACCAGCTAATGATCCAAAGTAGTTCAGATTATAAACACTAAATAATGCGAGCACCAAAAAACACAAAATGCAACATGGTGTACAAGGACTACAAGCATGGTCTGTACCTGCTTGAATTATTCGTTCTCTGGCTGAAAATATCGAAGTGTAATTGCACCTATAACCAGTGCGCAAACTGCATATCAATATATCTATCCTGCACAAGCATGCCAATAGTTTCAAACAACAAATTAGAAAAGTATTTATGCTACGTTGTCATGATACGGGGACTTTCTGGTAGATGGCCTCGGCGTTTCCTCAAGCCATGAAAATGCACTATAATTTGCTTCTCATCAATGCCTGCAAATCTCTATGTCTCTCTCAACATAGCAGATCATCATTAGACACTAAATCCTTCAATGGGAGCTTGCAAAATGCTTGCATTAGATGCCTCATTAGACACTATATGTTCATCACCAGGAGCATGTAAAATGTTTGCATCAAATCCCTCATTAGCAGTCTGTTCATTAGACACTTCAGGCTCAAGAACAACATGAGCTTGGATGTTTGCACCGGAAACTTGATTAGATACATCAGATTCAGCCAGTTCAGTATTGATTGGGGGAGTTATAAAATAAGTAGAAATTGGTTTCATTTTCTCATAGGTTCCCTACATACAAGCAGTTTTACAACACCGTCAGGTTTAATTATTGGCCAGAAATTGAAGAGTTGAATTAGATATAATCAGGGATGTGATGTACCTGCTCATTGCGCATGCTACTCTTGCAAGCTGCGACTATCCGTTTGCGCAAGCTCGATGCCATGCCCGTGCTGCCGCCGCTGCCTCCCACGCAGGCTACACCCAGGGTTGGATCTTCATCTTCTTGTCCTTCCGTTCGCTTGAAGCCTGGCGACCGCCCTCCAACGAGGGCGCGAGGAAGTGCTGTGTCGGTCTGTCCAGCGGCGGCTAGGTTAGGAGCGAACCAGACTAGAGGCTGAAGCTGATGAATTGGGATTTTTCCTGCTGTCGATCGATATGGGAGGCGCTCGTTTGGGCCGTGAGCCTGCTATAGGGCCTGCCTTGCAATTATGTTATTGGCCTATCCAAATTGAAACATTTTTCTTCATTTTTTACATTGCCTGCTCGTGCGTTGGGACGAACAAAACTAGCCTGGGCCAACCTGGATGACTCAAACTAGGTGCACACTTTCGAGCCACCCGAGGCGGCTGCCCATACCAGCCCCTATGGTGGTGTTGCCCCTTTTTGCGTGTATGATAGGGGTAGTGAAAAATATTCCAGTGGCGCTTTTGATTTACCCACAGAATGGTTGAATTGCTTGTTTCTATGAATTGAGTTCGCCAATAATGTGAAGGATGCCAGTCTTTTCATCCTATTGTAGATTGCTTAGATCTCGATATGCCAAAAGTAATTGCATGAAATATACAGTAAAAGCAAGTGTGATGTGTGTGGCTACAACTAGTCTGACTACACGTCCTCATATAACATATCAAGGACGCACCATCTTACCAGATTAACCATTCGACTTACCAATGCAGTGTGGGAAGAAAGAAGTATTGGGACTGCGTATCCAAGCAATTGATGCCATGGACTCCTTCGTACAACCTTGTAAGCGAAAAAGAAGTTGCAGTGTGCCTGTACTAAGAACTAGCGTAAGTTCAGTTACCTGCTTCTCGGAATTTTAGTTAGCCACTTATTGCAAAATTGTTCAATTACGTTGCTTGGCTTAATTTAGTTTGCTACTGATTACATAATGCCACAGCCTGTTAATCCTATTATAGACTGCGCCTATCTATGTGTTTGATACTTACTGTTAAGAATTACCTGTTTGCCTGAACTTAAATAGATACTTGTTTGTTTAACTGCTTTGCTGCTGCAACAACGGGTTACAATGATGTTAATAACTACTTTTCAGCATCGAATTGAAACTCTTTAATTCCTTGTTTGTTTAACTGGTTTGCTGTTATAACTCCCAGTTGAGATGTTTTGCTAACTTCAACTTTTCTGAATCCAATCGGAACTTTAATGGCACAACAGGTTAGCCCAAGATCAAAGAGCGAGGTCCCCATGGACGTTGTATCATCCCACAGCAGTGGCACCGGCCCAATCGTGCATTATGAATTGCCAACTGCTGATGCTCTAGAGGCTAAACTAGTGGTAGAAAGAGATTCTGCTTCTGCACTTAGAGATGAAGTTGACATGTTGAGGAAGCAAATAGCACAATCAGTAGCAGTACTCAAGACAACCATTAAATATTTGGTGGATTTCAAAACGAAGCAAGCTGAGACTGACCACATTGTTAAGGTCCTGAAGGAAAAAAGGAAATTAAATTCCCACTTGGTAAATCATAGGTGAAATGTTCTTTCCATCGTTGAATAACCTTTGTGTTGTTTGTTCATGTAATCAATCAAACCATTTGTTTTAGAGATCATGTAATAATTGTTTTTTGTTTTTTGGTTTGTAATTTTATTTGAGCACAAGTCTGTATTAATTGATAAGACTCGGAGACATTTCATTTTGATTGTTGTGCCAGACCTACAAATATGCCAATCGGGCTGAATGTGCATTCAGCAATAATAGTAGTATAGATGGACCATAAGTGGCACGCATCGGAAAGGGCCAAGATGCTGTAGTAGCTTGGCTAAAAAAAGGATGCTGTTGTAGCAAAGAAAAGTACAGCGGCCTGGCTTATGTATGTTAGTTGATATTATTGATCCATATACTCTATAAGTGTTTATATGTCTGTTAGTTCTGTACATTCTTGGTTGATTGACTCGGTATTTGAATCTTGATACATCGCTTGTGTACATATCTAAATGGGAGTACACATTATGCTGCGTGTGACATTTGAGTTGGACATGAAGTGTTCCAAATATTCGAATTCACCTTAAACTGGATTCTATCTTCTGAATTTGAGTATCGGCATTTGTAAACCATATTCATATATGACAGTGGAATACATCTTTGTCGTCCTTTTGAAGATATATAAAAACACATAGAATGATTTATAAAGATTCGTATAGAAATACAAAATGATTCGAATTTAGTTGCGAGGGTAAACATGGATGCTTATTGTCCCAAAATTCGAAAGAAGCGGCAAAATGTCCACTCGCACGTCGGCTGCCCGAAGCCAAGTGTTTGGGAGATGGAAATTACTGTCTACCCATTACACGGACAATCCATCGGCCCGATTTCCACTACTCTAAATAGGGGTAGGATAGTAACTTCAATTAGACGTGACACGACCGCCTCTGAGCCCATTCCGACACGGTGGGCTCCAAACATGGGCGGCAAAACACATTTGATTCAAGCTCGTCCGAAAGACCTCTGCTTCTCCCTCCATTTCCCCATTCATACACGGTGGGCGGCACTCGACTCGGCCGAAATCGATGTAGGCAAATATTTTCAATAGGGGCAGGTTTGTAACTTCACTCAGACGTGACACAACCGCCCTACCTGTCAGCCCCGTTCATACACCGTGGGTGCCAACCATGGGCGCCAACCACCCTCTCCTTGCCCAAAATCTCTCTGGGCAAATATTGGCGAGATGCGAGATTACCGACGTATCCCCAACCGACGAGACGTCCAAATTTTAAACGGGGCTAAGTTCGTAACTTTCCCATATTTCAGACAGGCGCGTCCCAAAAACATGGTTCCCCGTACATATCCCTCCATTTTCCCATTCATACACCATCCGCGCTAGAACACCATCCCCACACCAGCCTCCGTCCGCCACCCCATCCATCGCCGCCGTCCTCCACCACATCCATCGCCGTCGTCCTCCACCACATCCATCGCCACCGTCCTCCACCATGCTGGAGCGCCTACCAAGTCCGCGTCGTCCACTGCTAGAGATGGACGTTTCTCATCCACGGCGACAGACTAAGGGCCTTGCATCACATCCTCTCGCTTCATCGGCGCCGTCGTCCTCTTTGCCGGGGCCGCTCACACGACCTTCTCTTCCACCACAACGGGACTTATCCCCTGATGCACCCGTCTACCGTCGCAGATCTGCTTCAACGCCACCGACAGCCATCGCACCCCTGATGCCTACACGGCGCCGCAAGAGAGGTGGTACTTCATATCTCCTCAACTTTTTGATCTCAACCAGAAAATAGATCTTAACTTGGTTACTCTACTTTCTTTTCAGCTCTTAGAAATTAGTTCTTAGTTCGAAGCAAACAATGGCTACTAAATATCATTTCTCCGGTTCCCCCTTTTATGATCACTATACGATCAGAATACGTGCTTCGTGTCATAATAGCACTGCTCGACCCATCAAGCTAAACAAGTTTAGTTGTTCAAATACGAATCTGATATTATTAAAATAGATTTGTTTAATTGGTCAGCTAAATGTTCCTAAATTAGTTTCGAAAATGCATGTTCGCCGCTCGGGTGTGTATCTCTATAGGGTGCCCACGGTGGGCCGGCCCACCCTGGGATTTTGGGTCGTCCCAGGCCCCGATTCCCCTCTGTTCTGCTGCGCGCTTCCGATCTCCACTCGCCCCCAGCCGCCTGCCTCGCCGACGACTTGCCGTCCCTGGACGACATGACTCTAGGAGGAGACGCCGGACTAAGAGGAGGTCAGGAGCCGCTCGCCCAACAGCGTCACCACTGCCCGGTCGCTCCGCCGTGCCTACCTTCCCAGTCCGTTCAGGGCTCAGGCGTGCAGCACCCACTAAGCCAACCCGATTTATCCTGAGATAAGTCCTCAACACTCAACAGCCACTCCTTATCACCCATTTTCTAATTGATTCATTACTCATTAGGCAGGACTGTCATTAGGGTTTGTTGTGTGCTCAGTGCTACCTACACTTAATGGTTCAGATGTATTTCGGTAATCTTTAGTACCTGTAAAGTTCACAGGGTTTTCAAAATTCCAGCCCTAGGAACAGACACTAGTCATTTTGGATTGTTGGTCTTAGTGACATGTGGCACCCCGGCTCAGAGAAACCGGAACGCCCCATATTCCAGCCCAGAGATCGAGGAGAAGTCTTCTGGAATACGGCACTGCTTAGCATATAACAAACCAGCTTTCTATTATTACATGAATATGAATACAAGGTCTCCGATATTACAAGGAATAACATCGGCACGGTGACACTACGCCATCCTCAGTTGCTCTATGCAAGCAGCGGAAAAAACTTCTAGCAGCGGAACAACGACGACGGTGGTGAACTCCACTCCGCAGGGACTCTGGCTGGAACGCTTATCCTAGCTCGCACGAACGGAAACCACGACAAGCAATCGAGCAATCACATCCGGCATGACCTGCAAACTGGCATGACACGCCAGGTCAGTACATTGAATGTACTTGCAAGCTCACAATAACAAGAAGCATTCAAGACAAACAACAGCATGGCAATTACAGGTTAAGCAGGAATTATCATGAGATCATCAGGATAACATGACATGAACAACATGAACATGATACAACTAGAATAATATGAACATGGCATGAACATATAAATCTAACGATACTAGCATGCAACATGATGACACTATATGCACCACTTATTTTGCTCGGGTTATCTCGTAACCATCACATTTCAGCACTTACCAACCTCGGACATCACACAATCATCTCAGGATCAAATCAAGCTTGGTATAAACAATACCGTAGTAATCATTAAATGACCACAAGGAGCTTGATCTTTACCCATGATTCTCGCACAACATCATGAATATCCAACAACTCGGTATCCTCGATACCGCGGTGATCATCTCATGATCACAAATGGAACCACTCTTGGTTCAACGAGTTACCTCGTAACCGAACGGTGATCTTTCCGGCGATCACAACCATGACCAACACTTTGTCTCAAACGGTGATCTTTCCGGCGATCACAACCAACTTATCTCATCATCGAACCAGGGTTGTTATTAGTTAATTAAGTTATTATTAATTACTGTTGACTCACAGTGTGACCAACTACGAACTGGGCCCTTATCCGCGGGCGCGGCTATCGATAGATTTAATATACACTCTGCAGAGGTTAGTACACTGTACCCACACTACGGAACCCATGGCCTCGCACTCCCATTCGGGTGGACCAACGGCATTCCGACAAAACCGTCCTACTGCCATGACACTCTCCCGGCCACTCCGACCAACTCCATTTTGGCTAAGTCCTGGGTGGCCCCATGCCTACCAAAGGCACCAATGGCCACCGTCGTGGCGAACATAAACGGTCCCAAACGGGGACAACCTGGGTACAATAACAACAACGGGCACACAAGGCTTATGTCCGCCTACCTGATCAGGGTAGCGCGTGCCCATAACCTTCCCTCGTTGGAGGCACCGGCGAGAGGCATGACAATAGACCCAGTTAGGACCTTCCCATAAAGGTAAGCGTGGTTGCACTGGTCAGCTCGATATGGTGGCACCATGACTCAGTCAACAGTTGTTCAAGTTCAATTTAATTCGATTAAACTTGAATGCAAAAATGCTGAGCCATGATTAAATAACATGATGCAATTACAATGCATGAGCATGATATCAACATAAGCATGAGGGTACCACATAACTATACACCATATAAATGATGGATCATATCCAATTGAGCATATCATAATGACGAGTATGAATATTACAAGTACAACACTACTCATAGAATAACATGACCATTATCATCAACAATAAGTACCATGCAAGAACACACCAATCACAATATCGAGTAAACACTTAACCAATTAATAGCAAAGGAACAATGTATTTCAACGGTACTCGGTAACCGACGTTGGTCATGCACCGAAGAACATGACCAACCCAACATGTACTATTATCAAGCATGGCCAATATGAAAGTAATACTAGCAGGTAGAACATGATAACAGAGTGCAAGAAAACATAGCATGACGGTAATCATTGATCCATAAGCATAACAGAAATAACGACAACAGTAGCAAAACAAGCATACAGTTATTAAAGATTCAAGTTGAAAACCAATGCTATTGCATGGCTATCATGCAAATGGTGGTTGTGGCTTGCCTGGGGATGATGAATACACCGGGAGAAAGTGCGAGAAGCTCACGGAACAAATCGCCGGAAAACATTCTCTCTCGGAGGGGGCTGATTAGGGGCAAGGGCAAAAAGGACATTTTCACAGTGTCAAACCATCATGAAAACGGAACCAACAGAACGGGCTCGACGAAACAAAGACGTGGGCTTTGGATTCACCTCATTTGGAGTTGTGGTTGAAAAGTTATAGTTGTTTTTCTGCCAGCGACCCATTTGTAAATAAAATCTTCACAAACAGGCCCTGGACAGAAAAAAACAGAACATGCACTCGAGGAAATACGCTTTCTCTAAGTGAAAACGTATTCCAGGCTGAAGTAGAAGAAGAACGCGCCTTCGGGAAAGGAAGACGTATTCCAGTGGAATACGTCTCCACTTATCCACGCTGGCAAGCGCGGGGCCGGTGGCTGGCTCACTGACGCGTGGGGCCCGCAGAGTCCACGCGTGGTCAACTCTCTCCTCCAGCTCCTCCTTCTTTCCCCGACGCCGCGCGTAGGGCAGAGGAGAGGTCGCCGGCGCCAGCACTCGCCCGGCCGATTCCGGCCATCCCCCGAGCCGTCCAGCACACCGACGAGCTTGGGGAGACGAGCCGCACTCGACTGAGGGATCTGCCCAAGCCGGAGAACAATGGAGCAGACGGAACAGGGAGCCGCGGCGGAGGAGAGCTTCGGCCTCCGGGGAGTTCGTGGCAAACAACCACGAGAGGAGGAGGAGAGGTGCTGGGGTGCCTCCGGGGTGAGGATGGAGGTCTCTGGTGGTGGTGGAAGAGAGGGAGGGGCTCAGCTCCGGGCGAATTAAGGAGAAGACCCGAGGCGGCCATGGCTTCCATTTGAGACGAGGAGAGGCTCCGGGGCTCGGACAAGAGGCTAGGGAGGGGTAGGAGGGTGAGGCGAAGAGCTTGGGGCGATCGGGAGGCCTCGGGGCTGCTTAAATAGCCAATGGGAGGGGGAGCCGCGTTGTCATCGCCGTGGACGCGTGTGCACGCGCATGAGCTCAGGGGCAGGCAATGAGGGAGGCACAGGGGAGAGCTCACGGGGAGGAGGAGGCCAAAGGAACGCAGGGAGGAAGAGACGAGGAGGAAGACGACGGTCAACGCACTGTGCTCCCGTAGGCGTTCGGAGGCGAACGTCGGTGAGGAAACGGACGGAGGGGGAGAGGGCTCCAGGGGAATGGCGACGACGAGAGGAAGACAATGGACACGGTCACGCGCGCGAAGGCGACGAGATGAGGAGGTGCCGAAGCACAAACGGCCACTGGACGCGACCACTTCACACAAAGCGCGTGCACAGTGATGCCATTAACGCGGTCACCGCGTGCATTGGCATGTAGCGGGGGAGATGGGCTAGAAATTGTTGTCTACGGGTAAGTTCTTCCAGGGGGAGGGTTTAGCTGCGGTGGTAGATCAGTGAAAAGTGCTCTGGTTAAATGGTAATCACCCTTTGAAGTTTACTACAGTAAACTTGGGTGAGCACTGGTGATCAACAGGAAGGTGATTGAGAGCAAAGGAGTTGTCTGCGAGGTTTAGATAAAGAAGGACTTTCAGCCTGGTAACTTTGAGAGGATTAGGACCAAGATGCACCATAGTTGCTTCACAAGTGCATATTAGTCCAGAATCAAGATCAGGAAGGTGCACTCACATGGAGTGTCAAATTGAGCTCAAATTTGGCAAGGCTTAGTGATTTGGTCATATAAAGATGATGTATAAGTTTCATACCAATTGGATTCACCAAAATGGTACTTCCTTCACAGCTATCTTCATTGATCATAATCTTGCAAGAATTTTGGAGAAATATTGGCTAGGTGAAATGGTTCCAAATTTGGTGGAGAGAAGTTATTTGGGTAGGAGAACAATCTGGTAATTTATCAGGATTTTTGAAGCAATATAAAATGCACTTGCTTCACAACCTAATTTTTTTACCAGAAGCAAAGATTTGGTCATGTGCCCACATAGATGATTGGATGGGGCTGAAATTTGTAGGAGTGAGATAATATGAGCACAAGAAGAGGCATGACAAATTTCAACTCATTTGGATTCTCCTAGCTAGTACTTCCTTCACAGTGGCTTCTGTCTGACAGAAACTTAAAAAATCACTGAGGAAGATTGGCTAGGCAAATAAAGTTGAATTTTTTCATGTGGCAATTATTTGGACCTAAAAGAATGCCCAACAAGTTTGGGAGCAAACGAGATAAGATAAATGACACTTTCTTCACAAAATGCCACTCTGGACAGAAATGAAGAATAATTATTGGGGAATCATTCTTGGGCTAGAACAGGAAAGTTTGGGCATATCTGAGCAACATATGACCCAAGAGAATTATGAGAATTATTTGGGAATTTTTGGATGGACAGAAATATAGGTTGCTTCACAACCTAGGGCAGACAGGGTTATTCCTTTAATAGAAAAAGGAATATTCCCTAGAAAAAGATTTTAGGGTTTGGTCAAGCAGTGGAGTGACATGATCTTGGCAAGGTTTTGAGAATGATGAGCCACTTGGGAGGGCGAATGAGGATGATTTCCCAGGTGGCAAGGCCACAGAACCACTCCAAAAAGAAAAATAGAGCAAAAACCAATTAAATTAAAAGAAAAAGAAAAGGGCCAAAAACCAGGCTGTTACAAACCTTGCCCACTTAAAGAAATCTCGTCCTCAAGATTTGGTTGCTCAGGGAACAAGTATGACTTTAGGACACCGTTTCCAGCTTGGGTATCCTTTTTCCTTTAGTTATTGTTCCCCCAAGAATTTCAGATGATTAACTTACCTTGCTCTGGGGTGGCTTTCTTCACCTTTCCCCAAATTCTGACGGGTCTTTGCTCATATACCAATTCCTTTTTTTACTGACATTGATTTTCTCATATCTGCGATGATATCCAATGGATCTGAGCATAAATTTTCTTTTGGTCAGGAAAACCTTTGTACTTCGGTCATGGGGTTGCTTCAAATAAATGCAAGCCTTCTGGTTTCAATAAAGGCTGAGGATTAATCATGGCCATCTTCTGACGGGATCTGACGGCTCATAAGTGGTACTGATTTATTTTTGATTTATTCCTTTGGCTCGAGCATGAGATATGTGCCAAAGATTCGACTGCCTTTTGTTGTGAGCAATATAACGGGGCATGGAGTTATAGCTAAGTCATACCTCAAATATTTACATCTTGAGACTGGCCCGACAGGGGGCTGACGGACAAATGCTTTTCCTGACAGACTGACCGTCTACTTGTTTCCGTTGGTGAGTATACCGGGTCCGAGCTGATTTGTTCAGATTTTGACTTTCTCATTTTGTCGGTATACCCATTTGGAGTTTTCACACTAACCATTCCAAGCTGGTCAGCGGGATATGAAATCCTTGTAGAGCAGAGTAATCCACTGAGGGTATACCTTTGTGGCTCCATATGTAATCTGGCCACTAATTGACTTGGGTATCCGGACCCTGATGGTCATGCAAAAATCATCATACCGTTGTGATGACCCACAAGTATAGGGGATCTATCGTAGTCCTTTCGATAAGTAAGAGTGTCGAACCCAACGAGGAGCAGAAGGAAATGATAAGCAGTTTTCAGCAAGGTATTCTGCAAGTACTTAAATAAGTGGTAACAGATAGTTTTGTGATAGGATAATTTGTAACGAGCAATAAGTAACAAAAGTAAATAAAGTGCAGCATGGTGGCCCAATCCTTTTTGTAGCAAAGGACAAGCCTGGACAAACTCTTATATAGAGAAAAGCGCTCCCGAGGACACATGGGAATTATCGTCAAGCTAGTTTTCATCACGTTCATATGATTCACGTTCGGTACTTTGATAATTTGATATATGGGTGGACCGGTGCTTGGGTGTTGTTCTTACTTGAACAAGCATCCCACTTATGATTAACCTCTATTGCAAGTATCCGCAACTACAACAAAAGTATTAAGGTAAACCTAACCATAGCATGAAACATATGGATCCAAATCAGCCCCTTACAAAGCAACGCATAAACTAGGGTTTAAGCTTCTGTCACTCTAGCATACCATCATCTACTTATTACTTACCAATGCCTTCCTCTAGGCCCAAATAATGGTGAAGTGTTATGTAGTCGACGTTCACATAACACCACTAGAGGCTAGACAAGATACATCTCATCAAAATATCGAACGAATACCAAATTCACATGAATACTAATAGCAAGACTTCTCCCATGTCCTCAGGAACAAACGTAACTACCCACAAAGCATATTCATGTTCATAATCAGAGGAGTATTAATATGCATAAAGGATCTGAACATATGATCTTCCACCAAATAAAGCAACTAGCATCAACTACAAGGAGTAATCAACACTACTAGCAACCTACTAGTACCAATCCCGGACTTGGAGACAAGAATTGGATACAAGAGATGAACTAGGGTTTTGAGAGGAGATGGTGCTGGTGAAGATGTTGATGGAGATTGCCCTCTCCCGATGAGAGGAGCGTTGGTGATGACGATGGCGATGATTTCCCCCTCCCGGAAGGAAGTGTCCCCGGCAGAACAGCTCTGCCGGAGCCCTAGATTGGTTCCGCCAAGGTTCCGCCTCGTGGCGGCGGAGTCTCATCCCGAAAGGTTTCTTATGATTTTTTTCTGGACGAAAGACTTCATATAGCAGAAGATGGCCACCGGAGGACCAACGGGGGGCCCACGAGGCAGGGGGCGCGCCCTGGGGGGTAGGGCGCGCCCCCACCCTCGTGGATAGGTGGTGGCCCCCTGACGTATTTCTTCCACTCAGTATTTTTTATTATTTCCAAAAATGACTTCCGTGGAGTTTCAGGACTTTTGGAGTTGTGCAGAATAGGTCTCTAATATTTGCTCCTTTTCCAGCCCAGAATTCTAGCTGCCGGCATTCTCCCTCCTTCTGTAAACCTTGTAAAATAAGAGAGAATAGGCATAAGTATTGTGACATAACGGGTAATAACAGTCCATAATGCAATAAATATCGATATAAAAGCATGATGCAAAATGGACGTATCAACTCCCCCAAGCTTAGACCTCGCTTGTCCTTAAGCGGAAGCCGATAACGATAAATATGTCCACATGTTTAGAGGTAGAGGTGTCGATAAAATAAAATACGGACATGAGGGCATCATGATTATTCTTATAATAGCAACATATATGGATATTGTCATATGATTTCTTATGCTAAAGTAATAACCTATTCACAATGTAAAGTATGAATCAGAAACTTTATTGAGAACTAACAAACTATAATCTCAGTCACTGAAGCAATTGCAATTTATCATAACGTCAGAAAGAGTCTATGTCGGAGCTTTCTAGCAAGTCCACGTACTCAACTATCATTTAGTATTTCATAATTGCTAACACTCACGCAATACTTGTGGTTACGGAGTCTTAATCGGACACAGAGAAAGATAGGGGCTTATAGTTTCGCCTCCCAACCTTTTACCTCAAGGGTAATGTCAACAATAATAACTCATGCTCCCCTACATCCAATTAGATATATATATCAGGATCTTTCCAACACACTGTGCTTGCCAAAGGATAAAATATAAAAAGGAAAGGTGAAGATCACCATGACTCTTGCATAAGGTAGAAGGTAATAATAAAAGATAGGCCCTTCGCAGAGGGAAGCAGAGGTTGCCATGCGCTTTCAAGGTTGGATGCACAAAATCTTAATGCGAAAGAACGTCACTTTATATTGCCACTTGTGATATGAACCTTTATTATGCAGTCCGTCGCTTTTATTTCTTCCACATCACAAGATCGTATAAAGCTTATTTCCTCCACACCAATCAATCATACATATTTAGAGAGCAATTTTTATTGCTTGCACCGATGACAACTTACTTTAAGGATCTTACTCAATCCATAGGTAGATATGGTGGACTCTCATGGCAAAAACTGGTTTAAGGGTTTTTGGAAGCACAAGTAGTATCTCTACTTGGTGCAAGAATTTGGCTAGCATGAGGGGGAAAGGCAAGCTCAACATGTTGGATGATCCATGACAACATACTTTATCTCAGATATAAGAAAACATAACCCATTACGTTGTCTTCCTTGTCCAACATCAACTCTTTAGCATGTCATATTTTAATGAGTGCTCCCAATCATAAAAGATGTCCATGATAGTATATTTATATGTGAAACCTCTCTTCCTTTATTACTTCCTATTAATTGCAACGATGACCAAAGCTATGTTTGTCAACTCTCAACAATTTTTAATCATCATACTCTTTCTATGTGAAGTCATTACTCTCAATAAGATCAATATGATCTCTTTATTCCCTTTTTATTGTTTTCTCTTTTCTTTTATTCACTCAAGATCATGGCAAAATAATCAAGCCCTTTACTCAACACTAATCTTTATTATATAGCTCACGGACTCGATTACATAGAGAGATCATGCCATAAACTTTATTCTACTAAATCAAGATACTACTAATAGGATCGAACTAAGAAAAATGGTAAAGAAAGGAGTGTGATGGTGATACGATACCGGGGCACCTCCCCCAAGCTTGGCAGTTGCCAAGGGGAGTGCCCATACCCAGGTGATTATATCTCCTTTGCTAGTGAAGAAGGTGGATGTGATGGTTTAGTTGATGGCGTAGGCTTCTCCTTCAATTTGCGCTTGAGGACAGAATTTTGATCCCTGAAGTCATCAATCTCCTGCTCCAGGATTAATATCTTTTTGCATAGTTCCTGCTTGTTTTCCTGCAAGAGACGAAAAGGGATAAACTCGATCTTAAGTTTCTTTGCCCTATCAGGGAGGCTTGACTTTTTGAACTCCACATGCATGTCCCCAGGTTGAGGTAATGGGACTTCATCTTCATCTGAGCTCGTCTCCTCCTTCCTCTTGGGTTCATAGTCCTCTTCTTCCTCCGTAGTCCAACCACAATGCTCCACATCTCCATAGACCTTAGGATCTGCAAGGTAATCAGCCACATAGCTTTCTCCTTCTGAATCCTGGGACGACATGTTGCCCTAATCTGCAGCAGGACACCTCGAAGCAAGAACAGAGGATAATTGCGTGATACGGGAGTCAGAACCTTCGGGAGATTATATAATGAATTTTTACCGACCAAAATACGTATCGTGCAAGAAAACGGAGTCCGGAGAGCACATGAGGTGCCCACGAGGTAGGGGGGCGCGCCCTGTAGGGTAGGGTGCGCCCTCCACCCTCGTGGAGGCCTTGTGTCCTTCCCGGACTGCCTCTTATTTTTCTATTTTTCTAAATATTCCAAAACGGAGAAATATTGCCTTAAAAACTGTTTTGGAGTCGGTTTACTTACCGTACCACATACCTATTCCTTTTCGGAGTCTGAAATGTTCCGGAAAGTGTCCCTTATGTATTCCTCCGGGGTTACGGTTTCAATAACATTGGTTTCAACATTTATAGGATTACCTGAGATATAATGTTTAATTCTTTGACCGTTCACCACCTTCGGATTTGTGCCTTCGAAGTTGTTGATTTTTATGGCACCGGAACGATAGACCTCCTCGATAACGTAGGGGCCTTCCCATTTAGAGAGAAGTTTTCCTGCAAAAAATCTTAAACGAGAGTTGTATAGCAATACATAATCACCTACATTAAACTCACGCTTTTGTATTCTTTTGTCATGCCATCTTTTAACTTTTTCTTTAAACAACTTGGCATTTTCATAAGCTTGGGTTCTCCATTCATCAAGGGAGCTAATTTCAAATAACCTCTTCTCACCGGCAAGTTTGAAATCATAGTTGAGCTCTTTAATAGCCCAATAAGCCTTATGTTCTAGTTCGAGAGGTAAGTGACATGCTTTTCCATAAACCATTTTATATGGAGACATACCCATAGGATTTTTATATGCAGTTCTATAGGCCCATAATGCATCATCAAGTTTCTTGGACCAATTCTTTCTGGATCTATTAACAGTCTTTTGCAAAATTAATTTGAGCTCTCTATTACTCAATTCTACTTGACCACTAGACTGTGGGTGATAAGGAGATGCAATTCTATGATTAACGTCATACTTAGCAAGCATTTTACGGAAAGCACCATGAATAAAATGTGAACCACCATCATTCATTAAATATCTAGGGACTCCAAACCTCGGAAAAATAACTTCCTTAAGCATCTTAATCGAAGTGTTATGATCAGCACTACTAGTTGGAATAGCTTCTACCCACTTAGTAACGTAATCAACAACAACTAAAATATGTGTATATCCATTAGAGGCAGGAAAAGGCCCCATATAATCAAAGCCCCAAACATCAAATGGTTCAATAACAAGTGAATAATTCATAGGCATTTCTTGACGTCTACTAATATTACCAATTCTTTGACATTCATCACAAGATAAGAAAAACTTACGGGCATCCTTGAAGAGAGTAGGCCAATAAAAACCGGATTGCAATACCTTATGTGCAGTTCTCTCTCCAGCGTGGTGTCCTCCATAAGCTTCGGAGTGACACTTGCGTAGGATCTGTTCCTGTTCATTCTTAGGTACACAACGTCTAATAACACCATCTACTCCTTCTTTATAAAGATGTGGGTCATCCCAAAAGTAATGTCTCAAATCATAGAATAACTTTTTCTTTTGCTGATATGTGAAACTAGGTGGTATAAATTTAGCAACAATATAATTAGCATAATCAGCATACCATGGAGCAGTACGAGAAGCATTTATGACATTTAATTGCTCATCAAGAAAGCTATCATCAATAGGTAGTGGGTCATCAAGAACATTTTCTAGCCTAGACAAGTTGTCTGCAACGGGGTTCTCAACTCCCTTTCTATCAACAATATGCAAATCAAATTCTTGTAGCAAGAGAACCATCTAATAAGTCTAGGTTTAGCATCTTTCTTTTCCATAAGATATTTAATAGCAGCATGATCCGTGTGAATAGTTACTTTAGAATCAACAATATAAGGTCTGAACTTATCACAAGCAAATACGACTGCTAAGAATTCTTTTTCAGTAGTAGCATAATTTATCTGAGCATTATCTAGAGTTTTACTAGCATATTGAATAACATTTAATTTCTTATCAACTCTTTGCCCTAGAACAGCACCTACAACATAATCACTAGCATCACACATAATTTCAAAGGGTAAATTCCAATCAGGTGGCTGAACAATAGGTGCAGAGATCAATGCTTTCTTAAGTATTTCAAATGCTTCTACACAATCATCATCAAAGACAAATGGTATATATTTTTGTAATAAATTAGTCAGAGGCCGAGAGATTTTTGAGAAGTCCTTAATGAACCTCCTATAAAATCCGGCGTGACCAAGGAAACTTCTTATACCTTTGATGTCCTTGGGACATGACATCTTTTCAATAGCATCAACCTTGGCTTTATCAACTTCAATACCTCTTTCAGAAACTTTATGCCCCAAGACAACACCTTCATTAAGCATAAAGTGGCACTTTTCCCAATTCAAGACAAGATTAGTTTCTTCACATCTCTGCAAAACTCGATCAAGGTTGCTCAAGCAATCATCAAAAGAGGATCCATAGACGGAAAAGTCATCCATGAAAACCTCACAAATCTTTTCACAAAAGTCAGAGAATATAGCCATCATGCATCTTTGAAAGGTAGCAGGTGCATTACATAAACCAAAAGGCATACGTCTATAAGCAAAAGTACCAAAAGGGCAAGTAAAAGTAGTCTTTGATTGATCATTGGCTGACACAGGTATTTGAGAGAAACCAGAATAACCATCTAGAAAGCAAAAATGTGTATGTTTAGATAATCTTTCTAGCATTTGATCGATAAAAGGTAAGGGGTAATGATCTTTTTTAGTGGCCTTATTTAATTTACGGAAATCAATTACCATCCTATAACCTGTAATAATTCTTTTTTTAACCACTGAAACAGTAGGAGAGGCTCCTACTGCTAATTAAATAAAAGAATCAGCAACTGTACATGAGTGTTATGTTACAAATCCATCCCACTTTGTGGGTGGAAGGGAGGGGGGTGGAGCTACACTTAGATCTTTATTACAAGGTTTGCAAAAAGGAAAGTAAGAAGGGTTTATTCTTATCTCCCACCCTATAGGTAAGGAGAGCTAGGTCTTCTTTCAATCTAGAGAGCCAGGAGCTTGTGGATGGGGTTATGCCTCGAAAGTGTTTATTGTTCCTTTCTTTCCAAATGCTCCAAGCAGATTGAAGGAGAATCTCCACAAATCAGGGTCCGTTCCAAGAAGTTTTAGCAGATTCCACCCAGTCCAACCTATTGCCTTGAGTGGTCCCTTGCATTCCAATTTTGGCCCAACAATGCAAGCTAAAGGGACATTCAAAGAATAGGTGCTCCACTATTTCATCATTGCATGTAGGGCAAAGCAGGCAGCCGAAAGTGTTACCAATGTTATAATGTCTGTGTTTTAACATGTTTCTGGTGTTCAGCCTGTCCGAAAGTAGGAGCCACCCAAAAATTTTGAGTTTCATCGTGGTTTTTGACTTCCATAGCCACGAAAATGCAGGGTGAGCTTGGATGTCTCTGAAGTAGAAATCATAAAATTTGTTGGCCGTGTAGAAGTTGGAACCCCAGGTGTAGATCCATTCATCATGTATTAGTTGATCTTCGAGCTGAATGTCTGAGGTCAAGTGTTGTAAGTCTCTGGTTTCGGCGTGTGCCTGCTCAGATAGAGGCAGGTGAAACGTTTCTTGCAAACTGGTGGTTCCCAGAAACGCAGCAACAGAGATGTCTTCATCCTTTGCAAAAGAGAAGGCGCGTGGGTGGGTTTCAACCAGGATTTGACCCATCCACATATCTTTCCAGAAGAGCGTGGTTGCACCATTATTCACATTCACCTGGGTGATTCCTCTATACATAGGCATTAACTTTGAAACGTCCCGCCACCAGAAGGAACCACAAAGATCGGTTGCATGGGGTATCCGGGAGGTGTAATAAGAGTTCCAAATCAGCTCCACCCAGGGTAGATCGCAATGATTGTAAAAGTTATGAAGGAACTTGAGTAGAAGGGCCTCATTCTGGATTTTAAGATTTAGAACCCCAAGACCACCACATCTTTTTGGCTTGCAGACCATATCCCATGCAGCTAGGGAAGTGCATTTGTCGCCTTGATCCGTTTTCTTTGTCCACAGACATTTTCTTCTTATCTTGTCCAAAAGTTCAACAATTCCAGCTGGAAGCTTGAGTGTGCACATAGCGAAAATGAGCAGGGAGGTAATAACTGAGTTGAGCAGGGATAGCTTGCCACTGTAGGATATCATATTCAGTGTGGCAAATAACCTCCTTTCCAGCCGACAAACCAGAGGCATGAGATCGTGCATGGAAGGTTTAGTAGTCCCCATGGGGAGGCCGAGGTACGTAAATGGCATCTTTCCCACCACACATCCAAAAATATGCGCCAGGTTGTTGTAAAGCGTTTCATCACAGTTGATCGGGACAAGTGTGGATTTTTGGAAGTTTATTTTTAAGCCAATAGAAGTGGCATAGTCGGTCAGAATGCCTTTGATGATTGTAGCCTGAGTGGGACAAGCCGGCATTGCAAGGATCGTGTCGTCCGCATATTGAATAACAGGGTGTTCAGTTTGGGTAGTGCATGGGAAGGGTAACTTGATGAGGTCTCGAGCAAATGCATCATTAATTGCAGCTTGTAGCAGATCCACGGCTAGGACAAAAATGAGGGGGGACAAAGGGTCACCTTGGCGAACACCACATTTGCAATGAAACTGTCTCCCGGGTACGCCATTAAGTAAGACAGCTAACTTTCCCGAGGCAAAGATGCACTTAATCCATCCAAGCCACTTTTCATTAAATCCCATGTGGCGCATGATCTCAATCATGGCATCATGATCAATGGTGTCGAAGGCCTTAGCAAAATCCAGTTTAAGTAGTATGATCTCTTTCTTGGAGGCTTGGCACTGATAGATGTATTCGAAGGCCCAGGCTAGACAGTCTTGGATCATGCGCCCCTTGAGGAAACCGTATTGATTGCGGTGCACAATTTTGAGGACGATTCGTTGCAGTCGGTTAGCCAGTAGTTTAGTTATTACCTTAAGACAGCAATTAAGTAGAGTGATCGGTCTGTATTCATTAATTGTTGAAGGCGCATTAACTTTTGGAATGAGAGTGATTAGGCCTTCATTGATGCTCTCTAGGTTCAGATTACCCTCAAAGAACTGGTTGCAAAGCTTGTAAAAGTCCTCCTTGATCACCTCCCAGCAAGTTTTAAGGAATATACCTGTAAATCCATCAGGGCCCGGAGCCCGATCGGCCGGCATCGTTTTGATCACATGGTCTATCTCTGCCACTGTGAAAGGTATAGTGAGTTCATCAAGGCCATCAATTTTTTTGATGAGTCTGGGCAAGTCAAACTTCATGTCATGCTTGGTTTTAGTGCCAAGTCGATCCTTGAAGGTCTGAAAGATGATGGCCTCTTTGCTTGCGTGGTCCTCCGCACAAAAACCAGAATCAGTGGTGAGGGAGGGTATGTTGTTTCTGCGATATCTCTCTGAAGCCATTGCTTGAATTTTTTTTTGAATTTTCATCACCAAACTGGACCCACCGAATTGTGCAACGCTTCTTCCAGTATTGCCGTTGATATGAGAGAAGCCTGAGTAAATGTTTCTTGAGAATTGCCCTGAAATTGGCTTCTGGTGTTCTGAGATGTCTCCTGTTTTCCAAGTCATCAATTTCAAGCAGAGCCTTATTAGTGTTCTCAATAGCGATTGATAACTTAGAGATGTTCTTGCTCCAGCTTTTGAGGTCGTGTCTTAGGTGTTTAAGCTTTTTGCACAGATTTGACGCCATATTTGTAGAGTGCACAGGTTTGGCCCAGGCCCTCTTGACAATATCTAGAAACCCCGGGTGATGGATCCAATAAGATTCAAATCTGAACAACTTGGAGCGTGGGATCTTCGTTTCAATAGTGATGACATAAGGAATATGATCAGAGACCGGCCTACCGAGGGGTTTAACAATAGTGTTGGGATATGAGGTGGTCCAATGATTACTAGTGAAGAACCAATCAATTTGCTCGAGGAGGGGATCAGTTTGCATGTTGCTCCAAGTGTAGGCCCTGCCTTTGATTGGCAATTCAATTAAAGCCTGTGATCTGATGAAATCATTGAAAGTTATCATGTTGCTAAAATGACCACCTGGTTTGTTACGATTCTCGGGCCCTCTAATGAAATTGAAATCTCCACACAGGAGCCAGTCTTCATGAGTTGGTATATCGAGTGAAAATAGCCATGCAATGAAGTTATTTATTGGGTCCCCTTGACAAGGCCCGTAAACATTCACTAGGGTCCAGGACTGAGCTGACTGGGTGGAGTGAAAGCGAGTAACGAGCCCAAAATCTTCAGAGGCCACGGTAGTAGCTGTGAAAACAGCACTGTTCCAAATTGTGGCAATTCCCCCCGAAGCCCCTCTTGAGGGGATAAAATCATACTTATCAAATCGTCGTGGGCAACAGGACTTAATAAAAGCATTATCAAAAGAAGATTTTTCGTTTCCTGCAAGCAGATAACCGCACAACCACTAGAGTTGATAGCATTAGAAAGCGCTAGCTGTTTGGCTTCAGAGTTTAGCCCGCGTACATTCCAACACAGAACGTTCCAACTAACCAAAAGAGGCATAAAAAGTATAAAGAGATAAATTAGGCAGCATCAGAAGATGGCCCTGCATCCTTGCTAGCCAGGAGTTCCTCCTCCGCGAGTTCAGCAGCAGGGATTCCGCACATGACATGGCCAACATGCTGAATGACTGGAATTGGGGTTGGAGGAGGCAGTGCGGCATCATCAGCGACTTCAGTTATAGTAACAGCAGCTGCAGCAGATGGAATGACCCTTGGCTTCACCTTGGAGGCTCTGATCTTAGTATCTAAAATCGGTGGCACTTTAAAGCCATCATACTTTTTTTTGCGGGCACTCCTACGAAGATTGACCGGACATTCAGGCACTGGAGCTTTACCATGACGACTGATAAGAGAGGGCTCGTGTGCAGGCAGGCCAGCAGAGGTAGCAGGCACAGTGGGGCCTGGAAGCTGCAACATGGAATTGTCAGAAGGAGTGGCATGTTCCGAGAGCAGCAAAGGAGAAGCGATAGTCAGTGCAGAGCCACTTTGAACCTTGCCAGACTCAGCCTCATTGATTGGTTCAGGCAGATCGAAGACCGTAGCCGTGGTCATCTGTTCAATAATGGTAGTAGCAGAGTTATGCAGCGTGACAGTTTGTGTAGCTTCAGTAATAGAGAAAGTCCCCTCTTCCTCAGTAATGGCAACAAGAAACTCCACTCTTTCATCTCTAAGACCAAAACCTGTGCTCCATGGGCCATAAGCAGCAATAATGGGCATGATTGCAGACCTGAGGAAGGAGTTGAGCCTGACAATGGGGAAGCCTGTATGAATCAGCATGGAATTGACAATATCACCCTATGCAGTCATAGCAAACTGAAGACCAGCAGCAGACAGGGAGACGTGAATTTCCAGGGCAGCAGTAGGAGCCGGACTAGGGACAATACTGTTGTCAGGCATGGCAGAGCTTTCCCCAACTGTCAGAGCATGGAAGATGTTGCTGGGAACCAAGATATAACTGTCCGAAATTGTTTCACTGGAATCTGAACTGTCATATGCAGAGAAAGAGTCGTTCCAAGCAGTACCTGGACTATCCTGAAGATTGTTTGCAGGTAAAATCCCATCCTGAACCTGAAGGCCTTTCGCTGTCAGCCATGCTTGAAAGTTATACAGAGCAGGCGGTGGAGACGGTGGCCATGCACCCCAACCAGCAGGGAAGTGAACATCATGTCCTTGCGCATCATTGTGGTGCGGAGCAGCATCAGCTTGGTTTGGCGCAGCATTCTGAGCAAGCCAATTGTGCAGCTGTGCTTGGTACATCTGCTCCACAGTGAGGCCTTGTCCGAACAGCGGGTGGAGGATTCCATCAGCAGGAGGTGGATCCATGTCCGCTGGCGGCACATCCGGGATATGTGCGTTCCAATCACTGTTGCGCAAGATTGTGACACAGACCGTCCAGTAATGGCGCTCTCCACCTAGCTGATGCATAACGAAGCTTTTGGGGACCCGACGCAAACTAAGAACACGAGCTTTGATCAGAACAAACTTCCTGTCTCCTCTAGGATTATTCCAAGTTATAAGCTCACCAAAATTGTCCACAGACTTATGAATGTAATGAGACGTCTGATAATCATGCGGAAAACCAATATAAAGCAACCACACTTGAGGCCCGAAGCTAGTTTGGTGCATATTGATAGCAGCATCGTGAGGAATAAAAGAAACAATGGTGCCTTGGTTATCATCATCCTCATCTAGCTCAAATGTCGTGCCCATTACAACATCTCTCACAACCGAATCCACGAAACCAAAGATGCCAATCCCTAGTGGATAATCGTCAACTTCAGTGGGGAAAAAGTTGGACTCATGGAGCAAACCTTCGATGGTGTGGCGAAGCAGAGCTTTCTGATGGAAAGGGACGAAGCGGTTCACCTCTGCAATGGCCAAGAAGTCATGGCGGAGCGGCGGCACCGGACTAACCACCATCTCATCTCTGACCAGTCGATCTTCAGGCCCCGGCTCAATTGTCATGCCCTGCGGCAGGTACGGTATGACATTGACGGGGTAGTTCTCCATGGGAGAGCTCGGTGGAGGGGCGGGGGAAGGGACGGAGGGAATGACATGTGACAGAGAGGGAGGCGTATCGGCAGGGGAATTTTGCCTCTTGGGAACCCAAACGCGACGACCCTGCCTCCGCTTGACCCAACAAGATGTTGCTACGTGGCCAGGGTCACCACATGATCTGCATCGGACGGCATCGGTGCATTTACTGCCCGCCATGGGACCGGGGTGGGTGAGGGAAAGTGAGTCATTAAAATCACGCTGGTTGATTGGATGCCGCTGATCGATATTGACTGGGATAGACCGAGATAAGTTGCTAGAAATATTTTGAAAGGAATCTGTCGAAATTGATTTGTCCATTCTTTCGGGCGGCAATAAATCCTTACTCTGGCCAGGCGGCTTAGGAACATGGATCGGACCGAGGTTCGTGGGCCGGTGATCTAGCATCTATTTAGGAGCCCATTTAAGGCGTGAGACCTGGGCTCCCCAACAATCTCCAGAGAAGTGGCCCAGCCAGCCGCACGATGAGCACCACCTGAGGCCCGGGCAATTATAATAAGAATGGTTGGTAGAGTTGCACGTTGGGCAAGATATAATGATCGAAGGGCCAGCCTCAGGGTGGGTTCGTTCAACATTTTGAGTATCTCCAAGGATTCCCTGATCTATATCCGTGCATTTACAAGGCGCCTCAAATCAAGTATCACATGGTTTCCCCGGACAATTATTAGAGAGATGTCCCACAATGTCACAAGTTGCACAAATATGTAATCGCTTATAGATGTAGTCCAATGTTGGAATGGAAGAGAGGGACCAAATGGTCGCAATATGTGAAATAGAGTACCCAAACCGAAGTTGATCCAAAATGTGGTAGATCATGAAGGTTGGGATGGAATCCCAATATGATTGCTTAAAAGACTGACCTTCAAATCTCAAATTAGTTGGGGTTGATCGGTCGCTCACCAAGTCACAAGATATTGTGCCCAAACAAACTTTATCTAGTAATAAATGCTGATTCTCCTGAATTTCCGCCGGCTCGATAAACTGATGAAGCCGACCAAGATCCCCAAAGGAAAGACCGGCCGCAGATTGGGAGCCATAATTACCATTAAGACCATTAACTGTCTGTATCAAGTTACCAAAGTGTAGATTGGTGGCCGGAATGGACGTGGTGGTCGTCGGCGGTAAGGATTCTTGTAGACCTTGACGAGCCAAAGATGGCCCGATGCCATGCGGACCATGAAGAGAATCCGAATTCAATTGGCTATGAGGGTGTAAAAAATCCAGAGTAGACCTGATAGCAATAGGTGAACGCATAGCAAGTTCATGTGCATTCTCATCAGAGTGCCAAAAGTTGTCAATGTGAGCAGCGCCATGATCCCTGGTTCGAAATAGCTGAAAATGGCATATGAAATCCGGCCAGATGCGATCTTTGAGGTGGTATATGAAATGACCAACTTTGTTGGAAGCCACCGAGAAACGAAAGCGCCGATCACTTAGGGTTTGAACATTGAAGCCCGAAGGTAAACCACCAATGCAACATTGGAGCGCCAAACCAACTGATTCTTCCGATAGAACGAAGGAAGCCGACGAGAATTAGACGACCAAGAAAAACTCCTTGGTCCCATGGACGGGGGAGAAATGAACCGTAGAGCCGAAACGTCGACGCACCTGATCCGCGACCGCTAGGCCGGGGTTGAAGTCCCAATGTAGAAGACCCTCCATTGAAGTTGCTGGAGAAGATCTCCATTAGGGTGGTGGGAGAGCAGGTGGAGAGGAGAGGAGAGCCATTCTCTTTCTGTCACAAACGTTTTGACTACCTGTAATAATTCTTTGCAGAATCAATTCATCTTTATCATTAGGAACGACAGTAATACCTCCCTTCTTAGGGACACAATGGACAGGACTTACCCACTGACTGTCAGCAACGGGATAAATTATACCTGCCTCAAGGAGCTTTAGTATTTCCTTTCTTACCACTTCTTTCATCTTAGGATTCAGCCTTCGTTGATGATCATGAACTGGTTTGGCATCTTCTTCCAAATTTATTTTATGTTGACATAGAGTGGGACTAATGCCCTTAAGATCATCAAGAGTATATCCAATAGCAGCACGGTGCTCCTTCAGAGTTTTCAATAATCTCTCTTCTTCATGCTCTGAAAGGTTAGCACTAATAATAACAGGATATATCTTCTTTTCATCAAGATAAGCATATTTAAGAGTATCAGGCAACGGTTTAAGCTCAAACACGGGATCACCCTTGGGTGGAGGAGGATCCCCTAGGATTTCAAAAGGCAAATTGTGTTTTAGAATGGGTTCCTGTTAAAGAATACTTCATCTATTTCCCTTCTTTCATTCATAAACATATCATTTTCATGGTCTAGCAAATATTGTTCTAAAGGATCACTCGGAGGTACGGCAATAGAAGCAAGACCAATAATTTCATCCTTACTAGGCAATTCTTCTTCACGGTGTTGTCTACTAAATTTAGAGAAATTAAACTCATGAGACATACCCAAACCAATAGTAACAACATCCTTTTCGTAGTCTATCCTAGCATTAATGGTGTTCAAGAAGGGTCTACCAAATATAATAGGACAAAAGCTATCTTGTGGGGAACCAAGAACAAGAAAATCAGCAGGATATTTAGTTTCCCCACACAAGACTTCAACATCTCTAACAATCCCCATTGGTGAAATAGTATCTCTATTGGCAAGTTTAATTGTGACATCAATATCTTCTATCTCAGCAGGTGCAATATCATGCATAATTTCTTTGTATAAGTCATAAGGTATTGCACTAACACTAGCACCCATATCACACAAGCCATGATAACAATGATCTCCTATTTTAATAGAAATAACAGGCATGCCTACCACAGGTCTATGTTTATCTTTAGCACAAGGTTTGGCAATTCTAGCAGTTTCACCGCAGAAATAAATAACATGCCCATCAATATTATCAGCCAAGAGATCCTTAACAATAGCAATATTAGGTTCAACTTTGACTTGTCAGGAGGTGTATAAGTTCTAATATTGCTTTTACGAACCACAGTTGAAGCTTTAGCATGATCCTTTATCCTAACAGGGAAAGGTGGTTTCTCAACATAAGAAGTAGGAACAACATGATCATTATAAGTGATAATCTTTTCTTCAACTTTAGTAGGTGCATCTACTTTTACTTCTATGGGAGGATGATATTTAAACCACTTCTCCTTGGGTAGATCAACATAAGTAGCAAAAGATTCACAGAAAGAAGCTACTATCTCAGAGTCAAGTCCATATTTAGTGCTAAACTTACGGAAAACATCGGTATCCATAAAAGATTTAACACAATCAAACTTAGGTGTCATACCTGACTCCTTACCTTCGTCGAGATCCCAATCTTCAGAGTTGCATTTAATTCTATCCAATAAATTCCATTTGGATTCAATAGTCTTCATCATAAAAGAGCCAGCACAAGAAGTATCGAGCATGGTGCGATTGTTATCAGAAAGCCGAGCATAAAAACTTTGAATAATTATTTCTCTTGGGAGCTCATGATTGGGGCATGAATATAACATTGATTTAAGCCTCCCCAAGCTTGAGCGATGCTTTCTCCTTCGCGAGGCCAAAAATTATATATATATAATTGCGATCATGATGAACAAGATGCATAGGATAAAACTTCTGATGAAATTCCAGTTTCAATCGTTTGTAGTTCCATGACCCCGTATCATCACATAGCCTATACCATGTCGATGCATCTCCCTTCAAAGATAAAGGGAAGACCTTCTTCTTAATAAGATCACTGGGTATACCTACAAGCTTAAATAATCCATAAACTTCATCCACATAGATTAGGTGCTCATCGGGATGCTTTGTTCCATCTCCTGCAAAAGGATTAGCTAGCAGTTTTTCTAACATACCCGAAGGAACTTCAAAGGGAACATTTTCATTTTCAGTAGGTTCAGTAGGTTGAGGAGCAACTCTTTGCTGTATAGGTCGGGGTGAAGATACCCCAAACAAGCCCCTCAGAGGATTACTTTCCATAGTAACAAGTGACAGTAAATTTCAGCACACTATATAAATTTTTCCTTACCAAATTCCACCTACCAAAGGCGCTTCACTCCCCGGCAACGGCGCCAGAAAAGAGTCTTGATGACCCACAAGTATAGGGTATCTATCGTAGTCCTTTCGATAAGTAAGAGTGTCGAACCCAACAAGGAGCAGAAGGAAATGATAAGCGGTTTTCAGCAAGGTATTCTACAAGTACTGAAATAAGTGGTAACAGATAGTTTTGTGATAGGATAATTTGTAACGAGCAACAAGTAACAAAAGTAAATAAAGTGCAGAAAGGTGGCCCAATCCTTTTTGTAGCAAAGGACAAGCCTGGACAAACTCTTATATAGAGAAAAGCGCTCCCGAGGACACATGGGAATTATCGCCAAGCTAGTTTTCATCACGTTCATATGATTCGCGTTCGGTACTTTGATAATTTGATATGTGGGTGGACCGGTGCTTGGGTGCTGTTCTTACTTGAACAAGCATCCCACTTATGATTAACCTCTATTGCAAGCATCCGCAACTACAACAAAAGTATTAAGGTAAACCTAACCATAGCATGAAACATATGGATCCAAATCAGCCCCTTACGAAGCAACGCATAAACTAGGGTTTAAGCTTCTGTCACTCTAGCAACCCATCATCTACTTATTACTTCCCAATGCCTTCCTCTAGGCCCAAATAATGGTGAAGTGTTATGTAGTCGACGTTCACATAGCACCACTAGAGGCTAGACAACATACATCTCATCAAAATATCGAACGAATACCAAATTCACATGACTACTAATAGCAAGACTTCTCCCATGTCCTCAGGAACAAACGTAACTACTCACAAAGCATATTCATGTTCATAATCAGAGGAGTATTAATATGCATAAAGGATCTGAACATATGATCTTCCACCAAACAAACCAACTAGCATCAACTACAAGGAGTAATCAACACTACTAGCAACCTACTAGTACCAATCCCAGACTTGGAGACAAGAATTGGATACAAGAGATGAACTAGGGTTTTGAGAGGAGATGGTGCTAGTGAAGATGTTGATGGAGATTTCCCTCTCCCGATGAGAGGAGTGTTGGTGATGACGATGGCGATGATTTTCCCCTTCCGGAGGGAAGTGTCCCCGGCAGAACAGCTCTGCCGGAGCCCTAGATTGGTCCCGCCAAGGTTCCGCCTCGTGGCGGTGGAGTCTCGTCCCGAAAGGTTGCGATTTTTTTCTGGACGAAAGACTTCATATAGCAGAAGATGGCCACCGGAGGACCAACGGGGGGCCCACGAGGCAGGGGGCGCGCCCTGGGGGATAGGGCGCGCCCCCACCCTCGTGGACAGGTGGTGGCCCCCCTGACGTATTTCTTCCGCTTAGTATTTTTTATTATTTCCAAAAATGACTTTCGTGGAGTTTCAGGACTTTTGGAGTTGTGCAGAATAGGTCTCTAATATTTGCTCCTTTTCCAGCCCAGAATTCCAGCTGCCGGCATTCTCCCTCCTTATGTAAACCTTGTAAAATAAGAGAGAATAGGCATAAGTATTGTGACATAACGGGTAATAACAGTCCATAATGCAATAAATATTGATATAAAAGCATGATGCAAAATGGACGTATCACGTTGCTATCAGTCGCATCCTTTTGACGGTCATGATTTTCTTTGTCAGGATATCTTACTGAAATAACTTGGCCACACATGTCCTTGATTCTTCGTATGACCATGACTGTGGTTAGTGCAATAGTTTTGCCATTATCCCTGGTGCTTGGGTTCCGCACGTATATGACATGTTCTCGGGGCTTGTAGCTGTACAGAGCTCATTGTTGAGGCCAACCATACAAGAGGGTGACAAGAGTTCATGGGATCTCCTTGTCGGTGCGGGAATATTGGCCTTGGCGGCCACTGTCAAGGCTGTTGATTCTGTGATGTCTTATCCAGATCTTGTCGATCCTTGTAATTTGTGAGATGTATCTCTGCTTATCTTCATTTGCATGATTCATGAGGCTGTGGGATCCGTACTTTCCTTAGGTATATCTGTTGGATCCTTGCCGTACCTCGTATGAGTGACTGATATTGGGGCTGCATCCTCACCATATGTGTAAGAATCATATGCAACCGAACACTTGATCCTTGAGCTAGGCATATGTTTTGACTGATTTGTGCTTCTGACCAAAATTATTGCTGATCTGACTCTTGAGATGCACTACCATATATTGCCAACTCGCCGCATAATCTCTGAGGGCGGTGCAATAGTGTGTGGTACTGACGCGAACTAATTGGCTTACAAGAGAAGCCATCCGAGTAGCTTGCTGAGGAAGACTTGTTAACTTTTGGTCAAATCTTTTGTCTGGGTTCGTGCAGAAGAAGTCTCTATAGCTTACACACGAATCTTGGTCTGATTATTGTGCTGGAGAAGCATGAGTACCGTACTTGAGAAGACTTCTCGTCGGATTTGCTTGTTGAAAAAAATTCATTTCCGTCTACCAGAAGCTTTTACCGAGGTATCTTGCTGAGAAAGACTGAGTATCTTGGACCAGAAATTGTTCTCATATCATGCTGAGGAAAATTGAGGAGCCTTGCATCATAAATTTCTTCCGATAACGTGTGTAAGAAGACTGAGTTTCTCATATTCAAAACTTCATACTATGATATGCAGACTGAAATCTACACACATGCCCATAATATTCGATGGCTGATTATTTGCATGAGAAAATTTGTTTGACTGTCTTCCTTGAGCATATCACCTTCTGACTTTATTTCGGATGATAATATATCTCAAGCATCATGCATTGCTGAGCCAAAATTTTGTATATGATCCATACCTTTGACTGAAAATATATCGTTGATCTTGTACCTGACTTGCCTTGCTGCTGACTTTGATCATTACTGCTGTGAGGGTTTGTACTGATGTAGACTTGAGTTTTCAGTACTGTTGTGAGGAGTGCCCACTAATGCAAAATTGATTATCAGTCTCAAAATCAGATATTTCCCATTTTACTGCAGACGACTGAGAATTCCATTCTGTTTAGCTGAGTTTCCAAATATTTGAACTCCTTGCTGATTCTTCGGGTCCAGTGTCGGTTGATGAGCAACTCTTTATAGGGGAAAAATAATGCAACACCGGGCCCAAAAAGAAAGAAGCAAAAGAAAACTCAACTAAACAAAGGCACACCACAACAGTCAATTCACACACAATCAATGGCACATATTACTGCTAGTCACACAATATGCATGCCTACTTAAGCACACAAATCTCGCGGGATCTCCGGTACTACGGTCTAGCATGCTGTGACGATGTGCACGAGGACGAATAAATGTGTGGAAGAATTGGTGTAGACTGCGCTACACCAAGTGCTAGCTTAGCCAGGTAGCAACCTGGACTAGCTCGGAGGCGAGGACGCACTCGGTAATCATGTAGTGGGACACGAAGGTCGCAACCACATTATTATCAAGCGGACGGAAAAAGATCCGTACTCGTCCAAGAAATAGGGTAGCGAGGAAAACTGAGGCTGCTGACATGGCCCTTTCTTGATAACTAAGATCATTAAGGGTTGCCAACACGACAAAATAAAAGAGCGATTCAGGATAGAAGCATGTCCATCACCGAAACAATAGGTGGGGCTGAAAGGAGGATATCGGCGAGATACCTGAGCACCATCTTTGCAAACAGTTTCGGAATCACTTGGCATCACTCTGCTGGGACAGAAATGACACAAAACACCGAAGAACGAGCAAGAAAAGAAAACTGGAGAAATGCAAAGGCTGAGCTGTAGTGGATTCGAACCGATGCCAGCTACACTCACCAGATAAACCGTTAGCAACAAATACTAAGGCTATATGCATGCTATGCAACAAACAAATGTAGCAACCAAATGCAATAACCAGGTCGGACTTTAAACTACTGATTTCTACCGGTTTCTACCGCTCACACTGACTAGGGCGTCCTACAGCCAGACCTGCTCTGATACCAAGCGATGTGGCACCCCGGCTCAGAGAAACCGGAACGCCCCATATTCCAGCCTAGAGATCGAGGAGAAGTCTTCTGGAATACAGCACTACTTAGCATAGAACAAACCAGCTTTCTATTATTACACGAATATGAATACAAGGTCTCCGATATTACAAGGAATAACATCGGCACGGCGACACTACGCCATCCTCAGTTGCTCTATGTAAGCAGCAGAACAACTCGAAGCAGCGGAAAAACTTCTAGCAGCGGAACAACAACGACGGTGGTGAACTCCACTCCGCAGGGACTCTGGCTGGAATGCTTATCCTAGCTCGCACGAATAGAAACCACGACAAGCAATCAAGCAATCACATCCGGCATGACCTGCAAACTGGCATGACACGCCAGGTCAGTACATTGAATGTACTTGCAAGCTCACAATAACCAGAAGCATTCAAGACAAACAACAGCATGGCAATTACAGGTTAAGCAGGAATTATCATGAGATCATCAGGATAACATGACATGAACAACATGAACATGATACAGCTAGAATAATATGAACATGGCATAAACATCTAAATCTGACAATACTAGCATGCAACATGATGACACTATATGCACCACTTATTCTGCTCGGGTTATCTCGTAACCATCACATTCAGCACTTACCAACCTCGGACATCACACGATCATCTCAGGATCAAATCAAGCTTGGTATAAACAATACCGTAGTAATCATTAAATGACCACAAGGAGCTTGATCTTTACCCACGATTCTCGCACAACATCACGAATATCCAACAACTCGGTATCCTCGATACCGCGGTGATCATCTCATGATCACAAACGGAACCACTCTTGGTTCAACGGGTTACCTCGTAACCGAACGGTGATCTTTCCGGCGATCACAACCATGACCAACACTTTGTCTCAAACGGTGATCTTTCCGGCGATCACAACCAACTTATCTCATCATCGAACCAGGGTTGTTATTAATTAAGTTATTATTAATTACTGTTGACTCATAGTGTGACCAACTACAAACTGGGCCCTTATCCGCGGGCGCGGCTATCGATAGATTTAATATACACTCTGCAGAGGTTAGTACACTGTACCCACACTACAGAACCCATGGCCTCGCACTCCCATTCGGGTGGACCAACGGCATTCCGACAAAACCGTCCTACTGCCATGACACTCTCCCAGTCACTCCGACCAACTCCCCTTTGGGCTAAGTCCTGGGTGGCCCCGTGCCTACCAAAGGCACCAACGACCACCGTCGTGGCCAACATAAACAGTCCCAAACGGGGACAACCCGGGTACAACAACAACAACGGGCACACAAGGATTATGTCCGCCTACCTAATCAGGGTAGCGCGCGCCCATAACCTTTCCTCGTTGGAGGCACCGGCGAGAGGCACGACAATAGACCCACTTAGGACCTTTCCATAAAGGTAAGCGTGGTTGCACTAGTCAGCTCGATATGGTGGCACCATGACTCAGTCAACAGTTGTTCAAGTTCAATTTAATCCGGTTAAACTTGAATGCAAATATGTTGAGCCATGATTAAATAACATGATGCAATTACAATGCATGAGCATGATATCAACATAAGCATGAGGGTGCCACATAACTATCCACCATATCAACGATGAATCATATCCAATTGAGCATATCATAATGACGAGTATGAATATTACAAGTACAACACTACTCATAGAATAACATGACCATTATCATCAACAATAAGTACTATGCAAGAACACACCAATCACAATACCGAGTAAACACTTAACCAATTAATAGCAAAGGAACAATGTATTTCAACGATACTCGGTAACCGGCATTGGTCATGCACCGAAGAACATGACCAACCCAACATGTACTATTATCAAGCATGGCCAATATGAAAGTAATACTAGCAGGTAGAACATGATAACAGAGTGCAAGAAAACATAGCATGACGGTAATCAATGATCCATAAGCATAACAGAAATAACGACAACAGTAGCAAAACAAGCATACAGTTATTAAAGATTCAAGTTGAAAACCAATGCTACTGCATGGCTATCATGCAAATGGTGGTTGTGGCTTGCCTGGGGATGAAGAATACACCGGGAGAAAGTGCGAGAAGCTCGCGGAACAAATCACCGGAAAACGTTCTCTCTCGGAGGGGGCTGATTAGGGGCAAGGGCAAAAAGGACATTTTCATAGTGTCAAACCATCATGAAAATGGAACCAACAGAACGGGCTCGACGAAACGAAGACGTGGGCTTTGGATTCACCTCATTTGGAGTTGTGGTTGAAAAGTTATAGTTGTTTTTCTGCCAGCGACCCATTTGTAAATAAAATCTTCACAAACAGGCCCTGGACAGAAAAAAACAGAACATGCACTCGAGGAAATACGCTTTCTCTAAGTGAAAACGTATTCCAGGCTGAAGTAGAAGAAGAACGCGCCTTCGGGAAAGGAAGACGTATTCCAGTGGAATACGTCTCCACTTGTCCACGCTGGCAAGCGCGGGGCCGGTGGCTGGCTCACTGACTCGCAGGGCCCGCAGAGTCCACACGCGGTCAACTCTCTCCTCCCGCTCCTCCTTCTTCTTTCCCCGATGCCGCGCGCAGGGCAGAGGAGAGGTCGCCGGCGCTCGCCCGGCCGACTCCGGCCATCCCACGAGCCGTGCAGCACACCGACGAGCTCGGGGAGACAAGCCGCACCCGACTGAGGGATCGGCCCACGCCGGAGAACAATGGAGCAGACGGAACAGGGAGCCGCGGCGGAGGAGAGCTTCGGCCTCCGGGGAGTTCGTGGCAAACAACCACGGGAGTTGGAGGAGAGGTGTTGGGGTGGCTCCGGGGTGAGGATGGAGGTCTCTAGTGGTGGTAGAAGAGAGGGAGGGGCTCGGCTCCGGGCGAATTAAGGAGAAGACCCGAGGCGGCCATGGCGTCCATCTGAGACGAGGAGAGGCTCCGGGGCTCGGACGAGAGGCTAGGGAGGGGTAGGAGAGTGAGGCGAAGAGCTTGGGGCGATCGGGAGGCCTCGGTGCTGCTTAAATAGCCAAGGGGAGGGGAGCCGCGCTGTCGTCCCCGCGGACGCGTGGCCGGCGCCGCAGACGCGTGTGCACGCGCATGAGCTCGGTGGCAGGCGACGAGGGATGCACAAGGGAGAGCTCACGGGGAGGAGGAGGCCAAAGGAGCACGGAGAGGAAGAGACGAGGGGGAAGACGACGGTCGGCGCACTGTCCTCCCGTGGGCGTTCGGCGGCGAGTGTCGGTGAGGAAACGGACGGAGGGGGAGAGGGGTCCAGGGGAACGGCAACGACGAGAGGAATACAATGGACACGGTCACGCGCGCGAAGGCGACGAGATGAGGAGGTGCGGAAGCACAAACGACCACTGGGCGCGGCCACTGCACACAGAGCGCGTGCACAGTGATGCCATTAACGCGGTCACCGCATGCACTGGCATGTAGTGGGGGAGATGGGTTGGAAATTGTTGTCTACGGGTAAGTTCTTCCAGGAGAGGGTTTAGCTGCGGTGGTAGATCCGTGAAAAGTGCTCTGGTTAAATGGTAATCACCCTCTGAAGTTTACTGCAGTAAACTTGGGTGAGCACTGGTGATCAACAGGAAGGTGATTGAGAGCAAAGGAGTTTTCTGCGAGGTTTAGGTAAAGAAGGACTTTCACCCTGGTAACTTTGAGAGGATTAGGACCAAGATGCACCATAGTTGCTTCACAAGTGCATATTTAGTCCAGAATCAAGATCAGGAAGGTGCACTCACATGGAGTGTCAAATTGAGCTCAAATTTGGCAAGGCTTAGTGATTTGGTCATATAAAGATGCTGTATAATTTTCATACCAATTGGATTCACCAAAATGGTACTTCCTTCACAGCAATCTTCACTGATCAGAATCTTGCAAGAATTTTGGAGAAATATTGGCTAGGTGAAATGGTGCCAAATTTGGTGGAGAGAAGTTATTTGGGTAGGAGAACAATCTGGTAATTTATCAGGATTTTTGAAGCAATATAAAATGCACTTGCTTCACAACCTGGAAATTTTACCAGAAGCAAAGATTTGGTCATGTGCCCACATAGATGATTGGATGGGGCTGAAATTTGTAGGAGTGAGATAATATGAGCACAAGAAGAGGCATGACAAATGTCAACTCATTTGGATTCTCCTAGCTAGTACTTCCTTCACAGTGGCTTCTGTTTGACAGAAACTTTAAAAAAAATCACTGAGGAAGATTGGCTAGGAAAATAAAGTTGAATTTTGGCATGTGGCAATTATTTGGACATAAAAGAATGCCCAACAAGTTTGGGAGCAAACAAGATAAGATAAATGACACTTTCTTCACAAAATGCCACTCTGGACAGAAATGAAGAATAATTATTGGGGAATTATTCTTGGGCTAGGACAGGAAAGTTTGGGCGTATTTGAGCAACATATGACCCAAGAGAATTATGACAATTATTTGGGAATTTTTGGATGGACAGAAATATAGGTTGCTTCACAACCTAGGGCAGACAGGGTTATTCCTTTATAGAAAAAGGAATATTCCCTAGAAAAAGATTTTAGGGTTTGGTCAAGCAGTGGAGTGACATGATCTTGGCAAGGTTTTGAGAATGATGAGCCACTTGGGAGGGGGAATGAGGATGATTTCCCAGGTGACAAGGCCACAGAACCACTCCAAAAAGAAAAACAGAGCAAAAACCAATTAAATTAAAAGAAAAAGAAAAGGGCCAAAAACCAGGCTGTTACATGACATTGACCCAGATTACTACTGCAAGCCAGGTTTGTTGACAATTTTACTTGTCTTTCTTACTCATTCGATATAATATCCAATTATTCACGTCGATTAGTTGCAAACAATAAGTGCTAGACAAACTTCTTGATTCAGATTTTGGACGGTCTCTTACTGCAATTACAATTCTGCATACTTGTCCTAGTAAGCTCACAAGTAAATGATTGATTCACTACATCTATGCTTGCCTTGTCATACTTGTTGTCAATATTCTTTTAGGGTGGACCACCCTGTTTCTAAATACTGCAACCGTAGACATGAGTGAGTAGCATTTCTCTATGTGATCTCTTCCATCATGTGTGGGCAACGAACACTGCATTGTATAGAAAGAAAGTGTCATTTCCATCTTTTACATAGGCTTCGATCTTTTACATGGAATACAATCTGCCTACTTGCTTTGTGTCGCACTACCAACACTCCACCCTTGAAGCTAAACATTATGCCACTCATAATTCCTTAGTTTATTTGTTCAAATCGAATTTCATATGATTCTAATGTTCCTACTTCAGTTTTGAAATGTGTGTATGCCTGTTATAGAGACATAAGGGGTTTGTATTTCTGTGTGTGGTCTGGTCAGCACGATTGGGGGGTGAACTTTGCATATGCAGGGGTTTATAGGGAGACACTCTTCGAGTTGAATCCGGAATGCATTCCATAGATAATCTGACTACTTTTTATGTTTTCATGAATCTCATATTCTGAACAGCATCATAATGATTATGAGCTTGCGCGCATGAAAAGAATAAAGCAAAACAATGCCATGGATGTCAAACTTGGCATTAAGGTACTGAAATCAAGTCTGGATGCAATGCAATGCAAATGCTCTCCACCTACAGATTCATGCTCAGAATATGATCCTAACAGTGATTCTGAGCTAGAGGGAGACCTAAGTCAATGTAGCTCCCTAGTGGAGGAGACAGAGGAAGATGCCCTATCTTATTCACCCATCAAGGTGCTTGCTCTAACTTTCCAAGGTTATATTTGTCGCACATATCTTGCAACTGATGCTTTGCATTGCTTCTACTTTGTTGAACTGCCATTAGCTTAGTTTACACATCGTGTATGTGAATACGCCCTGCCTATCCATTTTCAGTACATATTCCATCTGTCATCATACCATATTTATCCATTTAAATGTTGTTCTTGTGTATCAGACGTTCAAAAGGAAGAGGGCGATTGTTGATCGTGGAGAAGCACAAGCAAAGTATTTGGAAAAGGTAGTGACACCTGATAAATCAAATAGCCCATTAGGTGTAGTTGCAATATCACCTGACCCACAAAACACCCCAACTCTAGCAGACTCTAGCCCTACTACACTGGTCATTTCTGATGCCCCAGCTCAGCAGACCCCAACTGCAGCAAACATTATGATTATGCCAGTTGACATAGCACCAGCTCTACGATGCAAAATCCCCATTCCAGCAAAGAGTACATCAAATCCAGTTGCCAAATCCCTTTTCGAACCAGAGAGAGCCCCAATTGCAGCAACTAGGACCCCTGTTCCATTTCTTCCCAGTTTAGAAGACAAAGCTTATATTGTTGTCAGGAACTTTGTGCGCATCTTTCCTTCATGGAAAGATTATACCGCAGACACAGAACAATTTCCAGTCTTCCTCCGCAACTTACGCGTAAGTAATGTACTAATGTTATTCATGGTCATTACTGCATATGTTTCTGCTGACAGAAGACACAAGATTTCATTCTTTTAAATAGGCGAGGACCAAACTGGATTGTGAAGACGAGCAAGGGTTGGTTGCGCTTTTCAAGCACTCGTTGATGAAGTATCGTTCCTACTTGAGGCAAGCGCACTTCGATGGCAAGCCTCTAAACGAAATTTCTGTAAAGTCTCCAGTGCTACATTTATCCGACGGTGACTGGAATAATCTTGTTACACATTGGTCTCGGCTGCAGCGTAAGGTACTATCTATGATATCACATCACAATTTGAACTACATTTTTGCATTTGCCTTAACGTCTCACTTGTACGAAAACTGTTAGCAGAAGAACATTCATTCTCAAGGGACCATAGAATCTCGCAACTATACTGCACACTGCATTGCTCTTGTGAGTACCTCTTACCCTGTATGACCATACTTACTTTCATAGTTGTTTGATTGTGTAGCATCACTGCACATGTTAGCCTTGTTATCGTCCATTTGGTGGACATTATAAGATCCATATGGACTCTTACATAAATTTAGAATCAACCCAATGCTTTTGAAGAGGTTTAGCTCTGCAGTCCTCTTGTAAGGACTGAACGTCGTCTATCACTGTACTTACATTAACAGCTACTCCCTCCATCCCATAATATAAGAACGTTTTGTACAGTACACCAGTGTTCAAAACACTCTTGTATTATGGGAAGAGGGATTGGTTCATTCTGTAGCATTCTGCATCTTATCTCCCTCGCCCACCATTTACTAAAAAAGATCAGATCTATATTTAATCTTGCCAAAAATTAGAATACACAGACAATGCCAGTGCACAAGTGTAGCCCATTGCTCTTGTCAGTACATTTTGTCCTGTAATGCTTGTATTTCCAGGGATTGGTAGTTGATTATGTAGCACCAATCTGCATCTTATCTTCATTATCCTCTATCCCTTCCAGTATTATCATATCTATAATTACTCTCTACAAAATGTAGAGTACAGGCAATGCTTATGAAGAAGATTCTGTGCTGAAATTCTTGAGTTATCCTTCCCTTCACATGGAGAAGGGCATTATAAAGCCGGTGTTAACTGTTAATGTAAGTTGGTCCTTCTAAAGCCTTTATCCTCAACTGCTGTTTAATTTGCTCATACTCCCTATCGTTTACTACTGTTTAGTTTGCTGTTTCTACCAAAATGCATGTTCGCAAGAACCGTAAGTTCTAAGTTTTACTTGTAAAACCAAATTCCTTATTCATACCATGCACATTACTCAATACTCCCTATATGTATGCTTGTTTTTGTGGATCTATAATCCAGTGTGTGGTGAAGCAGCCCATGTTTGCACCTTGTCATCTCCTGTTTTATCTTACTGATGTGGCTGATGATATGAACAACATGCCATGCACATTAACCAAAATAGATACAATGATTTTCTTTGCCCTTCAGCTATGCTTGTTATGTTGACATGGTAATCCAGTAGTGTGGTGAAGCTCCCCGCATTATGAACAATGCCAAATTATGCTATTGGTATTTTGAACTTAATTTTTATTTTCTAATTTGAAATTGGATGGAATTGACAGCACAGTTATCATCTTTGTTTATACACGTGCAAAACCTGTCATCTCTCTGCTTTGTTTCAGGGTGATATGCCTGATGGCATGCACAAGTCGGCTGAAGGCTGTGAGACAAACCCAACATATATTGCAGCAAAGAAGGCAAAACATCTTGAAGATAGCGAGACAACCCCAAAGTCTTGTCTTGATGCAGTGTTCAAGTTACTTGAGACTAGCAGTCAGACAAGCTCACAGAATTTGTTATCTGAATCAGTTCGACTTCTTCAGTCCCAAGTTCTAGCAGAAAGGCATTTTGCAACTCAACTTAGACTTGAAGTCCTATCTCTAAGAAAGATTGCAGAGAACACCAATGAGAACCTCATCGCTAAACAGCTACACCTGGAAGCTATGACCGACATGCTAGGCCGGTCTCACAGCCTTGCTCAACAGCTTGCGCAGCAGTTCCCGCGCAAGGCTAACCTTTCTTGAACTGTCTTGGAAGTGGTCTCGGTTCAGTATTATTTTGTTACGCTGCAATGGTGCCCAGTTTTTGTAATCTGCTTCTTCGTTGCGCGTTATGATCACTAGTGGCGAACTTCGATGCCCAGTGGATGTAATATACCATAAATCCTTTATTGTATGGTATAGGTTTATTCTTAGTTACTATGCCGTAATTTCTTTATTGTATAGAGTAGGTTTGTTCTTAATTCCTACTAGTTACTGCCATCATTCGCTATCTGAAAAAAATCAGATGTAGTCGACCGGGCCGAAACATTCGCCTCTAACGGGCCTGGTGTTTAGCGGGCCACAATTGGGCCATCCTGCATCTTTCTTGGGCCCGAATCATTGGGGCCTTCACACTTTGCGCAAGGCCCACAACTTACACCGGCCTATATTTTAGTTGGGCCTTTTGTGGACCCAACGCTTAGTTTGGCCCAGGTAGCGTTGGGCCATTAACAGGCTGAATATTGTACTGGCCTGTTACGGCCCAGATGAAACCATGGGCCTTTAGCAGGCCAAAATGCATATTGGGCCTCAATTTTCACTTGTCGTCGACGGGCCTTCAGTAGGCTGAAATGTAGACCGGGCCTTTTTGGGCCCAGTTATATCACGAGCAGTTACCAGGCCGAAACATATCTCGGGCCTTAGTTGGCCCACTGATATCATGGGCCTTTAAGAGGCCGAAAGCTTAGTACAGACATCAATGAGCCGAATTATGCGACAGGCCTTTAACAGGCCCAAAGTCACGTTGGGCTTAACTGTTGCCACCTTTATCACGGGCCGTTAGTGGGCCCGATGTCCCGTCGGACCATATATGGCCCATGGGCAGCACGGGCCATTCCCAGGCCGAAAGTCACACCGGGCTGAAATGGGCCCATGTCTACATCGGGCCTCTAACAGGCCGAAAGTCACTGGGCTGTAATTGGGCCCAAATATTCGGCGAACAATTAACGGGCCAGACCTGGCTTCAGGCCGTAAGTGGGCCCAAATATTCGGCGAACAATTAACGGGCCAGATCTGGCTTCGGGCCGTAAATGGGCCTTTATTAAGCAGGCCGTTATTGGGCTGGCCCACTAGTGCCTGAGTAAGTACTACGGGCCTTTGACTGGGCCGGCCTTTTTAACCTATATGGGCCTCTGTTGGGCCGTGCCATGTGTCGACGTATCATAGGCGCTTTGGGTCCAATGAGTGGATGACATCTGTCCCAACGGTGAGCCGACACATGTTTCCTCCAGCCAATGATGATTTTACAAGTGGAAAATCCCCATTGGTCGGGGCTATTAACGGGTTATCGGATCCAAAACCGGACCCGATAGCTTAACGGCGTTCCGTTACGGTGGATGCCACGTGTCGGTCACCCTTGATGAAAGCACTTCTGTGACGCGCGATTTATTGTCATGGAAGTGGACACTTCTGTGATGATAATTTTGGTAATGTCATGGAACACTTCTACGACAGCACAGGTATGACTATCTTGATTCTGTCATAAATTTGTGATGGATGTACATGCATGACAGAAAACGTGACCTACTGTGACAAACACGTATCATCACGGAAGTGTATTTTTTTTGTAGTGCGCAATCTGCGACCGGGCGGCCAAGGCAGCCCAAACGGCCGTTGTTGCTTCTCAGGTGGCGGCAGCAACATCTGCCTCGGGGATAGCAACTGGCGAGAGTGGCACATCAGCTATCCGTTCCACAACGGCGGCCTTAGCCCTGATGGAGGCCGCCCACGACCATGTCGTGGCCGCCCACGCCTAGCTCCTGGCGGTCACCACACGAATCGAACGAAGCTTCTCCGACAACGGTCGGCAACCCACGGCCAAAGAGCTGGCAATCGCCTAGAGCGTTCGAGCAGCCGTCCGTTCCTCCGCCGCATACCTTTCAACGACGGAGCCCGTCCAAGCCCAGATCGCGTCCGCCCACGCCCAGCTAATGGCGGCCTTTTCCAAAGAGATGGCGGACGCGGATGGCGAGTGATACGTCTCCAACGTATCTATAATTTTTGATTGTTCCATGCTATTATATTATCTGTTTTGAATGTTTAATGGGCTTCAATATACCTTTTTATATTATTTTTTGGACTAACCTATTAACCGAAGGCCCAGTGCAAATTGTTGTTTTTTTGCCTATTTCAGTGTTCCGCAGAAAAGGAATATCAAACGGAATGAAACCTTCGCGAGGATCGTTTTTGGAACAAACGCAATCCAGGAGACTTGGAGTGGACGTCAAGGAAGCAACGAGGCGGCCACGAGGCAGGGAGGCGCGCCCAGGGGGTAGGCGCGCCCCCCACCCTCATGGGCCCCTCGTAGCTCCACCGACCTACTTCTTTCGCCTATATATACTATTATACCCTGAAAACATCCAGGGGAGCCACGAAACCACTTTTCCACCGCCGCAACCTTTGATAACCCACAAGTATAGGGGATCGCAACAGTTTTCGAGGGTAGAGTGTTCAACCCAAATTTATTGATTCGACACAAGGGGAGCCAAAGAATGTTCTCAAGTATTAGCAGCTGAGTTGTCAATTCAACCACACCTGGATAACTTAATATCTGCAGCAAAGTATTTAGTAGCAAAGTAGTATGGAAGTAGCAGTAATGGTGGCAAAAGTAACAGTAGCAGTTTTGTAGTAATTGTAACAGTGGCAACGGAAAAGTAACTAAGCAAAGATCAATATGTGAAAAGCTCGTAGGCATTGGATCAGTGATGGATAATTATGTCGGATGCGATTCTTCATGCAACAGTTATAACATAGGGTGACACGGAACTAGCTCCAGTTCATCAATGTAATGTAGGCATGTATTCCGAATATAGTCATACGTGCTTATGGGAAAGAACTTGCATGACATCTTTTGTCCTATCCTCCCGTGGCAGCGGGGTCCTATTGGAAACTAAGGATATTAAGGCCTCCTTTTAATAGAATACCGGACCAAAGGATTAACACTTAGTGAATACATGAACTCCTCAAACTACGGTCATCACCGAGAGTGGTCCCGATTATTATCACTTCGGGGTTACCGGATCATAACACATAGTAGGTGACTATTGACTTGCAAGATAGGATCAAGAACTCACATATATTCATGAAAATATAATAGGTTCAGATCTGAAATCATGGCACTCGGGCCCTAGTGATAAGCATTAAGCATAGCAAAGTCATAGCAACATCAATCTCAGAACATAATGGATACTAGGGTTCAAACTCTAACAAAACTAACTCGATTACATGATAAATCCTATCCAACCCATGACCGTCCAGCAAGCCTAGCTACGATGGAATTACTCACGCACGGCGGTGAGCATCATGAAATTGGTGATGGAGGAAGGTTGATGATGACGACGGCGACGGATTCCCCTCTCTGGAGCCCCGAACGGACTCCAGATCAGCCCTCCCGAGAGAGTTTAGGGCTTGGCGGCGGCTCCGTATCGTAAAACGCGATGAATCCTTCTCTCTGATTTTTTTCTCCCCAAACGCGATGAATCCTTCTCTATGTCGGTGGAGCATCAGGGGGCCCACGAGACAGGGGGCGCGCCCAGGGGGGAGGCGCGCCCCCACCCTCATGGACAGGGTGTGGGCCCCTGGTCTTGATTCTTTCACCAGTATTTTTTATAAAATCCAAAAATATTCTCCGTGAAGTTTCAGGTCATTCCGAGAACTTTTATTTCTGCACAAAAATAACACCATGGCAATTCTGCTGAAAACAGCGTCAGTCCGGGTTAGTTCCATTCAAATCATGCAAGTTAGGGTCCAAAACAAGGGCAAAAGTGTTTGGAAAAGTAGATACGATGGAGACGTATCAACTCCCCCAAGTTTAAACATTTGCTTGTCCTCAAGCAATTCAGTTGACAAACTGAAGGTGATAAAGAAAAACTTTTACAAACTCTGTTTGCTCTTACTATTGTAAATATGTAAAGCCAACATTCAAGTTTTCAATAAAGATTATGAACTAACCATATTCACAATAACACTTAGGTCTCATGTTTACTCATATCAATGGCATAATCAACTAGCGAGCCATAATAATAAATCTCGGATGACAACACTTTCTCAAAACAATCATAATATGATATAACAAGATGGTATCTCGCTAGCCCTTTCTGAGACCGCAAAACATAAATGCAGAGCACCTCTGAAGATCAAGGACTGACTAAACATTGTAATTCATGGTAAAAGAGATCCAGTCATACTCAATGTAAATTAATAGTAATGGATGCAAATGACAGCGGTGCTCTCCAACTGGTGCTTTTTATTAAGAGGATGACGACTCAACATAAAAGTAAATAGATAGGCCCTTCGCAGAGGGAAGCAGGGATTTGTAGAGGTGCCAGAGCTCGAGTTTTGAAACAGAGATAAATAATATTTTGAGTGGCATACTTTCATTGTCAACATAACAACCGAGAGATCTTGATATCTTCCATGCTACACACATTATAGGCGGTTCCCAAGCAGAATGGTAAAGTTTATCCTCCCCCACCACCAACAAGCATCAATCCATGGCTTGCCCGAAACAACGGGTGCCTCCAACTAACAACAATCCTGGGGGATTTTTGTTTGCAATTATTTTGATTTGGTTTGAGCATGGGACTGGGCATCCCGGTGACCAGCCATTTTCTCGTGAGTGAGGAGCGGAGTCCACTCCTCTTGAGAATAACCCGCCTAGCATGGAAGATACAGACAGCCCTAGTTGATACATGAGCTATTCGAGCATACAAAACAGAATTTCATTTGAAGGTTTAGAGTTTGGCACATACAAATTTACTTGGAACGGCAGGTAGATACCGCATATAGGAAGGTATGGTGGACTCATATGGAATAACTTTGGGGTTTATGGAAGTGGATGCACAAGCAGTATTCCCGCTTAGTACAAGTGAAGGCTAGAAAGAGACTGGGAAGCGACCAACTAGAGAGCGACAACAATCATGAACATGCATTAAAATTAATCAACACTGAGTGCAATCATGAGTAGGATATAATTCACCATGAACATAAATATCGTGGAGGCTATGTTGATTTTGTTTCAACTACATGCGTGAACATGTGCCAAGTCAAGCCACTCGAATCGTTCAAAGGAGGATACCACCCTATCATACCACATCACAACCATTTTAATAGCATGTTGGCATGCAAGGTAAACCATTATAAACTCCTAGCTAATTAAGCATGGCATGAGCAACTATAATCTCTAATTGTCATTGCAAACATGTTTCATTCATAATAGGCTGAATCAGGAACGATGAACTAATCATATTTTACAAAACAAGAGAGTTCGAGTTCATACCAGCTTTTCTCATCTCAGTCAGTCCATCATATATCGTCATTATTGCCTTTCACTTGCACGACCGAACGGTGTGGATAATAGTAATAGTGCATGTGCATTGGACTAAGTTGGAATCTGCAAGCATTTTAATACAAGGGAGAAGACAAGGTAATATGGGCTCTTGGTTAAATCAACAATAATGCATATAAGAGCCACTTCAACATTTTCATCATGGTCTTCTCCTCTCGACCCCCAAAGAAAAGAAAGGAAATAAAACTATTTACATGGGAAAGCTCCCAACAAGCAAAAGAAGAATGAGAAATCTTTTTGGGTTTTCTTTTAATTACTACTACTACAGGCATGGAAAGTAAACTAGCTAAAAGCTACAACTAATTTTTTTTCTTAAGGTTTTTCAAACACACAAGAAGAAAGCAAGAAAAGAAAATAAACTAGCATGGATAATACAATGAAAAAGTATGAGCACCGACAACTAGAATGAGCGTGTGAACATGAATGTAATGTCGGTGAGAAATACATACTCCCCCAAGCTTAGTCTTTTGGCCTAAGTTGCTCTAGTCCCATGGATCAAAGCTGCTCTCTCTGGGGTACTGAGGAGGGTCCTCCGGGAGCCACTGTTTGGCGATCTCCTCCAGATCCCACTGATAAACTGACTGCCGATAAGGGTCAAGTGGTGGCTCAGGCTCAGGCTCTGGAACTTGTGTCAGGTTCCAGTACGCATAAACGGCCTCCGGCAAGATGAGGTACGTGTTGTTCGCGCTGGTCGCGGAGAAAGTCGGTGAGGCCTGCATTCTCAGCCAAATAATAAAAATCATCATGAATCCCGGCTGCTCTCAAGAACTCATCACAAGGCCATTCACACGGACGAACATCCGTGGTGCGAGGAAGATTATATTTGGGCTTCTTATTCTCTTCACTTTGCTTATCCTTCGAGCCTCGGCTCGAAGAGCCTCTCAACAATCTTTTCTTCATTTTCTTTCTCTGAAAAATTTCTGAAATTTTTAGTAACTCAAAACAAAAGTGAACCAAACTCAACAAAATTGATAGCAACTACTCCCACAAGTGCCTAGAGACTATATCATGCATTAGAACTACTTGGGACCAAATAAATTTGACATGCAAACTCAAGAACAGGGTCACCTAAGCAGCAAAAATTTGCAATAAATAAAGCACTAGAACAAAAACTAATTGGACCATTGGAGGAGTCACATACCGAAGAACAATCCCCCAAAGCAGTTTTGTGAGTGGAGCTTTGAGCAAGGAGATCGAAAATCGCAACAAGATGAGCTAGAACACGAGTTTGAGCTGTGTGTGGATTTTTTCTGGACAAAGACGAATTGTGTGGGTGCTGGAATAAGTGGAGGGGGCCACGTGGGGCCCACGAGGCAGGGAGGCGCGCCCAGGGGGGTGGGCGCGCCCTGCACCCTCGTGGCCAGGTGGTTGCCCCCTCTGGTGTGTTCTCAGTGCCAGATATTCTTAAATATTCTACAAAAAATCATATTTCAATTTCAGGGCATCGGAGAACTTTTATTTTCTGGGTATTTTTTTATTGCAAGGATAATTCAGAAAACAGACAAAAAATACTATTTTTGCTTTATTGAATCTAAATAACATAAAGTAAAAGGAGGGTACAGAGAGTTGTGCTTCCTAACTTCATCCATCTCATGCTCATCAAAAGGAATCCACTAACAAGGTTGATCAAGTCTTGTTAACAAACTCATTCCGAATCGCATGAAACTGGAGAATTTTTGAATAGCACTAGGTTACCTCAACGGGGATATGCACGTCCCCAATAATAAGAATATCATATTTCTTTTCGACAGTAGGACGAGGAAATTCAAAACCTCAAATAGTAATAGTTGGAATTTTTCCAATAGAATTGATACCGTGGACTTGAGGTTGTTTCCTCGGAAAGTGTACCGTATGCTCATTACCATTAACATGAAAAGTGACATTGCCTTTGTTGCAATCAATAACAGCCCCTGCAGTATTCAAAAAAGGTCTACCAAGGATAATCGACATACTATCGTCCTCGGGAATATCAAGAATAACAAAGTCCGTTAAGATAGTAACGTTTGCAACCACAACAGGCACATCCTCACAAATACCGACTGGTATAGCAGTTGATTTATCAGCCATTTGCAAAGATATTTCAGTAGGTGTCAACTTATTCAAATCAAGTCTACGATATAAAGAGATAGGCATAACACTAACACGGGCTCCAAGATCACATAAAGCAGTTTTAACATAGTTTCTTTTAATGGAGCATGGTATAGTTGGTACTCCTGGATCTCCAAGTTTCTTTGGTATTCCACCCTTAAAAGTATAATTAACAAGCATGGTGGAAATTTCAGCTTTCGGTATCTTTCTTTTATTTGTAACAATTTCTTTCATATACTTAGCATAAGGATTCATTTTAAGCATATCAGTCAAACGCATACGCAAAAAGATAGGTCTAATCATTTTAGCAAAGCGCTCAAAATCCTCATCATCCTTCTTCTTGGATGGTTTAGGAGGAAAAGGCATGGGTTTCTGAACCCATGGTTCTCTTTCTTTACCATGCTTCCTAGCAACAAAGTCTCTCTTATCATAACGTTGATTCTTTGATTGTGGGTTATCAAGATCAACAGCAGGTTCAATCTCTACATCATTGTCATTGCTAGGTTGAGCATCAACATGAACATCATCATTAACATTATCACTAGGTTCATATTCATCACCAGATTGTGTTTCAGCATCAGAAATAGAAATATCATTGGGATTCTCAGGTGTGTCAACAACAGGTTCACTAGAAGCATGCAAAGTCCTATCATTTTTCTTTTTCTTCCTCCTAGAAGGACTAGGTGCATCAACATTAGTTCTCTGAGAATCTTGCTCAATGATCTTAGGGTGGCCCTCAGGATACAAAGGTTCCTGAGTCATTTTACCCCCTCTAGTCATAACTCTAACAGCATTATCATTTGTCTTATTATTTAATTCATTGAGCAAATCATTTTGAGCTTTAAGCACTTGTTCTTCTTGAGTGGTGACCATAGAAGCATGTTTACTAATAAGTTTAAGTTCACCTTTAATGCTAGACATATAATCACTCAAGTGTTCAATCATATAAGCATTATGTTTCAATTGTCTACCAACATAAGCATTGAAGTTTTCTTGTTTAACCATAAAGTCATCAAACTCATCCAAGCATTGGCTAGCAAACTTAGTAGACGGGATTTCAGCTTTATCATATCTATAGAGAGAATTTACCTTTACTACCTGTGTCGGGTTATCAAGACCATGTATTTCTTCAATAGGTGGTAAATTCTTAACATCTTCAGCTTTAATACCCTTTTCTTTCATAGATTTCTTTGCCTCTTGCATATCTTCAGGACTGAGAAATAGAATACCCCTTTTCTTCGGAGTTGGCTTAGGAATTGGTTCAGGAAGTGTCCAATTATTCTCATTACTCAACATATTATTCAATAGCAATTCAGCTTGATCAACGGTTCTTTCCCTGAAAACACAACCAGCACAACTATCCAGGTGGTCTCTGGAAGCATCGATTAGTCCATTATAAAAGATATCAAGTATTTCATTTTTCTTGAGAGGATGATCAGGCAAAGCATTAAGTAATTGGAGAAGCCTCCCCCAAGCTTGTGGGAGACTCTCTTCTTCAATTTGCACAAAATTATATATTTCCCTTAAAGCAGCTTGTTTCTTATGAGCGGGGAAATATTTAGCAGAGAAGTAATAAATCATATCCTGGGGACTACGCACACAACCAGGATCAAGAGAATTAAACCATGTTTTAGCATCATCCTTTAATGAGAACGGAAATAATTTAAGGATATAGTAGTAGCGAGTTTTCTCATCATTAGTGAATAGGGTGGCTATATCATTTAATTTAGTAAGATGTGCCACAACAGTTTCGGATTCATAGCCATAAAAAGGATCAGATTCAACCAAAGTAAGTATCTCAGGATCGACAGAGAAATCATAATCCTTATCAGTAATGCAGATAGGTGAAGTAGCAAAAGCAGGGTCATATTTCATCCTAGCATTCAAAGATTTTTCTTTCAGCTTGGCTAATAATTTCTTAAGATCATATCTATCATTGCAAGCAAGAAAATCTCTAGTAGTTTCTTCATCCATAACATAACCCTCAGGAACAACAGGCAATTCATATCTAGGGGAGAATCTTCATCATCACTTTCATCAATAGTATCAGTTTCAATAATTTCATTCTCTCTAACCCTAGCAAGTTGTTCATCAAGAAATTCACCTAGTGGCACAGTATTATCAAACATAGAAGTAGTTTCATCATAAGTATCATGCATAGCAGAAGTGGCATCATCAATAACATGCGACATATCAGAATTAATAGCAGAAGCAGGTTTAGGTGTTGCAAGTTTACTCAAAACAGAAGGAGAATCAAGTGCAGAGCTAGATGTCAGTTCCTTACCTCCCCTCGTAGTTGAGGGATAAGTCTTGGTTTTTTCGTCTTTCAAGTTCCTCATAGTGATCAGCAAATATAAATCCCAAGTGACTCAAAGAATAGAGCTATGCTCTCCGGCAATGGCGCCAGAAAATAGTCTTGATAACCCACAAGTATAGGGGATCGCAACAGTTTTCGAGGGTAGAGTATTCAACCCAAATTTATTGATTCGACACAAGGGGAGCCAAAGAATATTATCAAGTATTAGCAGCTGAGTTTTCAATTCAACCACACCTAGATAACTTAATATCTGCAGCAAAGTATTTAGTAGCAAAGTAGTATGGAAGTAGCGGTAATGGTGGCAAAAGTAACAGTAGCAGTTTTGTAGTAATTGTAACAGTGGCAACGGAAAAGTAACTAAGCAAAGATCAATATGTGAAAATCTCGTAGGCATTGGATCAGTGATGGATAATTATGTCGGATGCGATTCTTCATGCAACAGTTATAACATAGGGTGACACAGAAGTAGCTCCAGTTCATCAATATAATGTAGGCATGTATTCCGAATATAGTCATATGTGCTTATGGGAAAGAACTTGCATGACATCTTTTGTCCTACCCTCCCGTGGCAGCGGGGTCCTATTGGAAACTAAGGGATATTAAGGCCTCCTTTTAATAGAGTACCGGACCAAAGCATTAACACTTAGTGAATACATGAACTCCTCAAACTACGGTCATCACCGGGAGTGGTCCCGATTATTGTCACTTCGGGGTTACCGGATCATAACACATAGTAGGTGACTATTGACTTGCAAGATAGGATCAAGAACTCACATATATTCATGAAAACATAATAGGTTCAGATCTGAAATCATGGCACTCGGGCCCTAGTGACAAGCATTAAGCATAGCAAAGTCATAGCAACATCAATCTCAGAACATAATGGATACTAGGGTTCAAACCCTAACAAAACTAACTCGATTACATGATAAATCTCATCCAACCCATCACCGTCCAGCAAGCCTACGATGGAATTACTCACGCACGGCGGTGAGCATCATGAAATTGGTGATGGAGGAAGGTTGATGATGACGACGGCGACGGATTCCCCTCTCCGGAGCCCCGAACAAAACTACCAAAAATATTTATCTTATTATCTTTATCAGATCTCACTTTTGCAAGTGGCCGTGAAGGGATTGACAACCCCTTTATCACATTGGTTGCAAGGTTCTTAATTGTTTGTGCAGGTACTAGGGATTTGCGTGTAGTCTCCTACTAGATTGATACCTTGGTTCTCAAAAACTGAGGGAAATACTTACGCTACTTTGCTGCATCACCCTTTCCTCTGCAAGGGAAAACCAACGCATGCTCAAGAGGTAGCAAGAAGGATTACTGGCGCCGTTGCTGGGGAGGTTTACGCCAAGTCAAGTCAAGATTTGATCTCCCGCCAACGTGCGGATTTCTGGCGCCGTTGCCGGGGAGATCTACGCACAAGTCAAGACATACCAAGTACCCATCACAAACTCTTATCCCTCGCATTACATTATTTGCCATTTGCTTCTCGTTTTCCTCTCCCCCACTTCACCCTTGCCGTTTTATTCGCCCTTTTTTGTTCGCCTCTTTTTGCTTGCTTGTTGTGTGTCCGTGTGTTAGATCGTTTGTTTTGCCGTTATGGCTAGTCCTTCTATCATTGTAGTACCCCCGATCATGAAGTTCTTAATTTTAAACAAAGGGAGGGAGAAAATCTAAAAGATGCTTGGTACAGAATTTGCAATGCTCAGAATAGATCCACTAGGAAGCAATCTACTTCCGTTTCTTCTTCGCAATTTTTATGTAGGCATCACTCCTTGGAACAGATATATTCTTGACACCATTACAGGAGGGAATTTCTTGGGTAGCCATACTTTTGATTCTTATAATGCTATGATAGATTTGTTTGGCCCACCTCCTCTTTTGGTTAATGGAACTATTTTAACTTTGGAACACGTGATGCAAAGGCTTGAAATTATTGAAAATAAAGTTGCCACTTTAGAGTAGATTGAGAATTTGGATAAAAAGATCCACAACCAAATTACCCAATATGGATCTAAGGTAGGAGTTACTCTGAAATTTTTTAAAGAAAAAGAACCCATACTTAATGAAAAAATAGATCAAGATTCCACTAGAATTGATAAGCTTGAGGATATTATTACCAACTTAGGGTCTGCCTTTTCTGCCGTGAGAAATACTTCAAATCCTCCTACTACCAAAGTTGCCAAATTTATGTATGTTCCTAAAAATAAGGGTGAATCTTCAAGTAAGGAAACTGCGGATCTCAAATCAATAAGTGTTCACCCCAACTTTTTCGCTATCATTAAGGAACCTTTTGCTACACATGAATTTCTTGATTTCTTGCCGAGGAGCTTGATCATTAATAAAAAGAAGGAATCTCCTAAGGGTTATAAGTGTTCAATTGAAGAATTGCCAACCAAAGATGACAATACCTAGATCTATTCTTGTTTTTATGCCTAGCTAGGGGCGTTAAACGATAGCGCTTGTTGGGAGGCAACCCAATTTTATTTTTGTTCCTTGCTTTTTGTTCCTGTTTAGTAATAAATAATTCATCTAGCCTCTGGTTAGATGTGGTTTTATGTTTTAATTAGTGTTTGTGCCAAGTAAAACCTATAGGATCTTCTTGGGTGATAATTATTTGATCTTGCTGAAAAAGACAGAAACTTTCTGCTCATGAAAACAATTGTTAAAAATCACCAGAAAGTGATAAAATACTGATTCCAATTGCAGTAGATCAATAAACAAATTATCTAGGCCTTCCTGTTTTTTAAGATTTTTCTGAGTTACAGAAGTTTGCGTTTGATACAGATTACTACAAACTATTCTGTTTTTGACAGGTTCTATTTTTCGTGTGTTGTTTGCTTATTTTGATGAATCTATGGCTAGTATCGGGGGTATGAACCATAGAGAAATTGGAATACAGTAGGTTTAACACCAATATAAATAAAGAATGAGTTCATTACAGTACCTTAAAGTGATGGTTTGTTTTCTTACACTAACGGAGCTCATGAGATTTCCTGTTGAGTTTTGTGTTGTGAAGTTCTCAAGTTTTTGGGTAAAGATTTGATGGATTTTGGAACAAGGAGTGGCAAGAGCCTAAGCTTGGGGATGCCCAAGGCACCCCAAGGTAAAATTCAAGGACAACCAAAATCCTAAGCTTGGGGATGCCCCCGAAGGCATCCCCTCTTTCGTCTTCGTCTATCGGTAACTTTACTCGATGCTATATTTTTATTCACCACATGATATGTGTTTTGCTTGGAGCGTCTTGTATGATTTGAGTCTTTGCTTTTTAGTTTACCACAATCATCCTTTCTGTACACACCTTTTGGGAGAGACACACATGAATCAGAATTTATTAGAATACTCTATGTGCTTCACTTATATCTTTTGAGCTAGATAATTTTGCTCTAGTGCTTCACTTATACCTTTTTAGAGCACGGTGATGGTTTTATTTTGTAGAAATTATTGATCTCTCATGCTTCACTTATATTATTTTGAGATTCTTTTAGAACATCATGGTAATTTTCTTTGGCTATAAAATTAGTCCTAATATGATAAGACATCCAAGATGGGTATAATAAAAACTTTCATATAGAGTGCATTAAAAACTATGATAAATTTGATACGTGATATTTGTTTTGAGATATAAAGGTGGTAATGTTAGATTCATGCTAGTTGGGTAATTGTGGAATTGATAAATACTTGTGTTGAGGTTGGCAAGTCCCATAGCATGCACGTATGGTAAACGTTGTGTGACAAATTTGAAGCATGGGGTGTTCTTTGATTGCTTTCCTTATCAGTGGCGGTCGGGGACGAGCGATGGTATTTCCCTACCAATATATCCCCCTAGGGGCATGCGTAGTAGTACTTTGCTTCGAGGGCTAATAAACTTTTGCAATAAGTATATGAGTTCTTTATGACTATTGTGAGTCCATGGATTATACGCACTCTTACCTTTCCGCAATTTGCTAGCCTCTACAGTACCGTGCATTGCCCTTTCTCACCTCGAGAGTTGGTGCAAACTTCGCCGGTGCATCCAAACCCCGTGATACGATACGCTCTATCACACATAAGCCTCCTTATATCTTCCTCAAAACAGCCACCATACCTACCTATTATGGCATTTCCATAGCCATTCCGAGATATATTGCCATGGAACTTTCCACCGTTCCGTTTATTATGACACGCTCCATCATTGTCATATTGCTTTGCATGATCATGTAGTTGACATCGTATTTGTTGCAAAGCCACCTTCATAATTCTTTCATACATGTCGCTCTTGATTCATTGCATATCCCGGTACACCGCCGGAGGCATTCACATAGAGTCATATTTTGTTCTAAGTATCGAGTTGTAATTCTTGAGTTGTAAGTAAATAGAAGTGTGATGATTTTCATTATTAGAGCATTGTCCCATGTGAGGAAAGGATGATGGAGACTATGATTCCCCCACAAGTCGGGATGAGATTCCGGACTAAAAATGAAAAAATAAAATAAAAAAAGAGGCCAAAGAAGCCCAAATAAAAAAGAGGCCAAAGAAGCCCAAATAAAAAAAAAAGAAAAAATGAGAGAAAAAGAGAGAAGGGACAATGTTACTATCCTTTTCCACAATTGTGCTTCAAAATAGCACCATGATCTTCATGATAGAGAGTTTCTTATTTTGTCACTTTCATATACTAGTGGGAATTTTTCATTATAAAACTTGGCTTGTATATTCCAATGATGGGCTTCCTCAAAATGCCCTAGGTCTTCATGAGCAAGCAAGTTGGATGCACACCCACTTAGTTTCTTTTTGATGAGCTTTCATACATTTATAGCTCTAGTGAATCCGTTGCATGGCAATCCCTACTCCTCGCATTGACATCAATTGATGGGCATCTCCATAGCCCGTTGATTAGCCGCGTCAATGTGAGACTTTCTCCTTTTTTGTCTTCTCACATAACCCCTATCATCATACTCTACTCCACCCATAGTGCTATATCCATGGCTTGCGCTCATGTATTGCGTGAGGGTTGAAAAGGCTGAAGCGCGTTAAAAAGTATGAACCAATTGTTCGGCTTGTCATCGGGGTTGTGCATGATGGGAGCATTTTGTGTGACGAAAATGAAGCATGGCCAAACTATATGATTTTGTAGGGATAAGCTTTCTTTGGCTATGTTATTTTGATAAGACATAATTGCTTGGTTCGCATGCTTGAAGTATTACTATTTTTATGTCAATAATAAAACTTTATCTAGAATCTTTTGGATCTGAACATTCATGCCACAGTAAAGAGAATTACATTGAAAATTATGTTAGGTAGCATGATAACCCACAAGTATAGGGGATCAATTGTAGCCTCTTTCGATAAGTAAGAGTGTCAAACCCAACGAGGAGCTAAAGGTAGAACAAATATTCCCTCAAGTTCTAGCTATAGACCACCGATACAACTCTACGCACGCTTGACGTTCACTTTACCTAGAACAAGTATGAAACTAGAAGTACTTTGTAGGTGTGATAGGATAGGTTTGCAAGATAATAAAGAGCACGTCAATAAAACCTAGGGGTTGTTTAGATAAAGACACAACTAAGTTAGTTTTAGTAGAGAGTTTTTGTCAACAAGAAAGTTATTTGTCCCTAGGCAATCGATAACTAGACCGGTAATCATTGTTGCAATTTTATTTGAGGGAGAGGCATAAGCTAACATACTTTCTCTTCTTGGATCATGTGCACTTATGATTGGAACTCTAGCAAGCATCCGCAACTACTAAAGATCATTAAGGTAAAACCCAACCATAGCATTATAAGGCATCAAGTCCTCTTTACTCCCCATACGCAAACAACCTACTTACTCGGATATGTGCTTCTGTCACTCGCGCCACCCACCATAAGCAAATCAAGAACATATTGCAAACCCTACAGCGGGGATCCCTCCCACTTGCGCGACACGGAGGGCACCATAGGACAGCACCAATAATAAAACATGCAACTCAAACCAATCACGATCATCAATTAACCCATAGGACAAAACGGATCTACTCAAACATCATAGGATAGCCATACATCATTAAATAATATATAGCGTTGAGCACCATGTTTAAGTAGAGATTACAGCGGGTAAAAGAGGGGTTACACCACTGCATAGAGGGGGAAGAGTTGGTGATGACGGCGGTGAAGTTGTTGGTGTAGATCTTTGCCGCGATGATGGCCCCGGCGGCGTTCCGGCGCCATCGGGAGAGGGGGGGAGAGAGCCCCCCTTCTTATTCTTCTTCCTTGACCTTCCCCCTAGATGGGAGAAGGGTTTCCCCTCTGGTCCATGGCCTCCATGGCGGCGGAGGGGCGAGAGCCCCTCCGAGATTGGATCTCTCTCTGGTTCCTTCTGTTTCTGCGCTCCCCGATTCCGCCCTTTCACCGTTTCTTAAATTCCCGGAGATCCGTAACTCCGTTTGGGCCGAAGTTTGGACACGATTTTTATCCGGATATTGGCTTTCTTACGGCGAAAGAAGGGCACCAACCGCCTTACGGAGTGGCCACGAGGGCCCAGGGCGCGCCCTGCCCCCTGGGGGGCGCCCCTCACCCTCGTGGGCCCCTCGGGCATCATCTCGCGTTGATTCCACTTCCCAAAATTCACATATATTCCAAAAAAATCTTCGTAAGTTTTTATCACGTTTGGACTCCGTTTGATATGGATTTTCTATGAAACAAAAATATACAACAAACAGGAACTGGCACCGGGCACTGGATCAATATGTTAGTCCTAAAAATAGTATAAAAGTTGCCAAAAGTATGTAAGAGTTGTAGAATATTGGCATGGAACAATCAAAAATTATAGATACGACGGAGACGTATCATAGCATTCCACATCAAAAATTCTGTTTTTATCATTTACCTACTCGAGGACGAGCAGGAATGAAGCTTGGGGATGCTTGATACGTCTCCAACGTATCTATAATTTTTTATTGTTCCATGCTATTATATTCATTTACCTATTAACCGAAGGCCCAGTGCGAATTGTTGTTTTTTTTGCCTATTTCAGTGTTTCGCAGAAAAGGAATATCAAACGGAATCCAAATGGAATGAAACCTTCGCGAGGATCGTTTTTGGAACAAACGCAATCCAGGAGACTTGGAGTGGACGTCAAGGAAGCAACGAGGCGGCCACGAGGCAAGGAGGTGCGCCCAGGGGGGTAGGCGCGCCCCCCACCCTCGTGGGCCCCTCGTAGCTCCACCGACCTACTTCTTTCACCTATATATACTATTATACCCTGAAAACATCCAGGGGAGGCACGAAACCACTTTTCCACCGCCGCAACCTTCTGTACCCGTGAGATCCCATCTTGGGGCCTTTTCCGGCGCTCCGCCGAAGGGGGATTCGATCACGGAGGGCTTCTACATCAACACCATAGCCTCTCCGATGATGTGTGAGTAGTTTACCACAGACCTTCGGGTCCATAGTTATTAGCTAGATGGCTTCTTCTCTCTCTTTGGATCTCAATACAAAGTCCTCCTCGATTCTCTTGGAGATCTATTCGATGTAATACTTTTTGTGGTGTGTTTGTCGAGATCCGATGAATTGTGGGTTTATGATCAAGATTATCTATGAACAATATTTGATTCTTCTCTGAATTCTTATATGCATGATTTGATATCTTTGCAAGTCTCTTCGAATTATCGGTTTAGTTTGGCCTACTAGATTGATCTTTCTTGCAATGGGAGAAGTGCTTAGATTTGGGTTCAATCTTGCGGTGCTCGATCCCAGTGACAGAAAGGGAAATGACAAGTATTGTATTGTTGCCATCGAGGATAAAAAGATGGGTTTATATCATATTGCTTGAGTTTATCCCTCTACATCATGTCATCTTGCCTAATGCGTTACTCTGTTCTTATGAACTTAATACTCTAGATGCATGCTGGATAGCAGTCGATGTGTGCAGTAATAGTAGTAGATACAGAATCATTTCGGTCTACTTGACACGGACATGATGCCTATATACATGATCATGCCTAGATATTCTCATAACTATGTGCTTTTCTATCAATTGCCCGGCAGTAATTTGTTCACCCACCGTAATATATGCTATCATGAGAGAAGCCACTAGTGAAACCTATGGCCCCCGGGTCTACTTTACATCATATAAGTTTCCGATCTACAATTTTAGTTTACTATTTATTTTGCAATCTTTATTTTCCAATCTATACAACAAAAATACCAAAAATATTTATCTTATTATCTTTATCAGATCTCACTTTTGCAAGTGGCCATGAAGGGATTGACAACCCCTTTATCGCGTTGGTTGCAAGGTTCTTAATTGTTTGTGCCGGTACTAAGGATTTGCGTGTAGTCTCCTACTGGATTGATACCTTGGTTCTCAAAAACTGAGGGAAATACTTATGCTACTTTGCTGCATCACCCTTTCCTCTTCAAGGGAAAACCAACGCATGCTCAAGAGGTAGCAGCGAGATGCTTGCCGAGTATGGTGCGATGGATGCCATGGAGCCCCTTCCCCAGGAGACCGTCGGGCGCGAGCTGGACATGGAGGCAGCGGCGGAGATCGAGGAGCACCAGCCATAGTAGTACTCTTTGTTTTGTTTAATTAAGAGTGCCGATCTTTAATTTGTTAGAGTAATGTTTAGGTCAGCTAGCTCTGTTTAATTGCTGAACTTGCTCGATTAAGAAGTGTGGGTGTGCTGTAGTCTCCTTTGTGTACCCAAATTATGCAATGACGTGGATGACCACTGTAACCATGGAAATTCGAACCAAAATTTTTGACGTTCAAACTCATCGCACACGGGTTAAGCTATGTGAATCGTTTGTGATGTTCACATATCGTACACAGTTCTGAATAAGGGACCGTGTCTGATGACACTTTGCGCGCCAGTTTTTTCGCTGAAGCGATTCCAAATTTTCGGCTTCTGCGGTTAAATCGTTTCCGCCTCCCTTTCCAAGTTTGTGGCCCCCCCTTACCAAAAGCGATTCCAAATTTGTGGGCCCTCCCTTACCAAAAGCCACATTTCCCCTGTTTCCGCCTCCCTTTCCAAGTTGAAACCTTCACTCCTAGCTTGCAACACCGCCTCCTCGTCGGCGACCCTCCTTCAAGCTGCTCGACCTCGTCTATTCAGGAAGGTAATCCACACCCGACCCCCATCCTCCTCCTCCTCCTTCCACATCCCACATGCCCCGACCGCCGGCGCGAGCGCGACACCTTCCACCCAAATCACCGACCCCTCCACCAAATAAGCGCCGCCCTAAGCCATGGTGCACGCAGTATAGCCAGGATCTCAAGGAGCATTTGGCAGCGGAGAAGCAAATCGCGGCCGCACGCGCGGATGAGGTCGCGATGGCTGCCATTCGTGCCAACCCCCAGATCTTGGAGGAGCACCTTGCCATTTGCTAGCTACGCCGGTTAAGCATGCTCGGTTTACCCGTTGTGTGTGCTGCTCCTGCCTTTCCTTCACAAATTCTAGTGAATTGTGCTATCTAAATTTACCATGCAATATGTTGCTCTAGTGTATATGTTCTATATGTCGTGCAGTATGGTGATCACTTATTAATTGTTTTGTTAATTAGTTGTCGTCTTCAGTTAACTGTTTGGTTCAATTCTGCAAATGTGATGTTCAATTCTTCAGGCTGCAATTTTGTATTGTCTTCCATGTGAGAAATAAATCGAATTTATCTTTACAAAATACATGAGAAACGAATATAATTGCTATATTTCCAAGTTGTCAAGCATGCTTGGTTTGGTTATACATTGTGCAATGTGGTGCTCAGTTAACGTTTGGTTCATCTGTGTTGTGGTGTTTAGTTAACTGTTTGGTTCAATTCTGCAATGCGATGTCCAATAGTTGTGGGTGCATTCTATTATTGTATACCACGTGAGGAATAAATTGCCACAATTGCCACAATTGGCTGTAGTTAACTATTTGGTTAACTGTCTGATCTTCTATTAGGAGTATGTTATATTATGCAATGTGGTGCTCAGTTAATGTTTGGTTCATTTGTTGTGGTGTTTAGTTAACTGCTTGGTTCAATTCTGCAATGCGATGTCCAATTGTCGTGGGTAGAATTTTGTATTGTTGTGCATGTGAGGAATAAATCGAATTTGGCTGCACTTAATACATGAGAAGCATATATAAATGCTATATTTCCTAGTTCTTAATCATGCTTGGTTTGGATAAATGGGTTTTCCATGTGGCTTGAATTAATCTGCTGAATCTGCAATGTGCTTATTTTTCATCAACATATTTTACTGATAGCATGCGAACCCTTACTTAACCTGATGACTAACTACCGTATATGTGTTGCAGGGAAACAATGGGAAGCACTAAGGTTTACAATCGAGGTTAGCACGTGCATGGTCCGTTGTCTAATAGCACATTATTGTGCAATTGTAGGAACCATTCTAATATTTAGGTTTTTAACAATTTGGTCTTGCACATGTAGGTCCTGCTGTCAGAGGTTTTGACCCACTGTTCGACCCTTTTTGCATATGGGGAAATGAGTTGTCCATGAATATCAATCAAATCAAGAAACTCAGAAAGATTGTTAGGATAAAGAAATTAGCGACAAAAAACAACAAGACCTTTGTCTGCACAATGAAGAAGACATCAGTTCACTACAAGATGGTACTAACTATTATACCTTGCCTTTTTTTATTCCTTTGCCCCATTTCCAATATAGAGAAGATATTTATGCACATCCTTGTTTTCAGGCTTTTCCAAAGCAGTTCACTGATGATTACCTCTCAAATCACCTCTATGGTCAAGAGGCGAGGAAGGTTTTTATACAACACCCACGGTTCAATATTGAAGTGTTCCTGAAGAGGATGAAGGACGGACGGTCAATCATCCACAAGAATTGGCCTAAAGTTGCAAAGACCTTCAACATGAATGAAGGCTCAATATTCGCCTTCCGCTTCAGCAGTTTTCCAGATGAGATGCATATGTCTATATACCGTCTATGATACTAATTTCGAAAGGTTCTACATGTTATATGTGAAACTTGGTGCTGGTGCAGTTGTGTAATGGGCTAGCTGAGTGCTAAAGCTATATCATGTTGTACTCTGATGTATTTCAATTATGAAATTCTGCTTTCTTAATATGGAAATGAAATATATTATGTGCTTAATATGAATGTCAATTAGATTAATAAATGGATTATTAATAATAGGGCAATTAGCCTGCTAATGGCGAATTAGCTTGCTAATTGGGTTTTGCTATTGCAAACGGTTATTGAAAAATACCATGGGCGATGACCTCAGGCAACGCACACAGTTTCTAGGAATAAACCGTGTTGGATCAATGAACAATCACACACGACCTTCTCTTGAAAACTGTTTGCGTTAGGCCACCTTGCGCAAACGTTTACCACATAAAAACTGTGTGTGATGGGCAGCCTTTGCCACACAGTTTCTTCTACGGACCGTGTGTGATACATTCAATAACGCAAACGATTTAACGGGAAAAATTGTGTGTGATGTATCTGTGAACGGAAACATTTTCCTTGGAGCGACTGTGTGGGATGTACATACGAACAGAAACGTTTAGCGGGGACTAACTGTGTGGGATGTACTTGCGACCGGAAACAATTTCACCTGTATAATTGTATCTTTTAGCTCTACTATACGTATTTCCGTATTTGAGCGCTCGCCGGTCGCACACGACCTCATTTTGCCGAGCGTGTGTGCCAGGAGGGTATATCCCCGACGGTTTCTGAGTCGTGTGGGAAGGACCCCCATATCGCCCACACTCACTGGGCGACGGTTCCAAATGCCGTCGCGGAAAGGGATTAAAAATCGTTTGTATAGCATCGACGCGTACCAGTGACCACTAAAGAGCACATGTGAGGCGCCTCAAACACCTTTGCATCCCCAGTCAACGGTGGATGGAGGGAAAGGTTTGGGTGTCCGACAGAACAAGGGCCTTGCTAAAGTTTTGGTGGTCATTGCCTATTATGATTAGCATAAGGACTAGCTGAACAAGAACAATACATCTACCATACTACCATGGACTGATCATTAAGTAGAACACACTACCACATGCCATACTAGCATGGAAAACATGTAATACTGGCGCACAAGCATCGATCTACCACATCACCATGAACATCATCATACCGACAAGCAAATCTACCATACTGGAATGGAAATGAAATGGAAATCATGCAATACTAGCACCCAAGCATCGATCTACCACAACACCATTACATCGACAAGCAAAACCTACCATAGTACTGCCTCCATCCTGGTTTATTAGTCCCCTTTGTATTATGTGCCAAATTTTGACCTTAAATTTGATTAACAAAATGTCAATGCATGTCATAAAGAAAAATATAGTTGAAAACTATGTTCAAATACGAGTCCAGCGATATAAATTTTGATGACACGCATTAATATTTTGTTAGTTAAATCTCTAGTCAAAATTTGGCACAAAATATAAAGGGGACTTATAAACCAGGACGGAGGTAGTAGCATAGAAAGTGACATGGAAAACATGTAATACAAGCTCATTATCATCGATCTACCACAACACCATGAACATCATCGTCGATAAGAAAAACCTATTGTACTACCTAAACGATACAACTAGCATATGATCTACCACTTCGTCACACAACGTCACGAGGCAATCCTCGCATAGCCTAGCATACTAACTGCTCATAGATCTAAGCTACACCGAGTAGGAAATGATATAACTTACAACCATCGAAGGAGCGGGCAGAAGGCAAGGATCAACTCAGAGAAGAGGAAGAAGAAGGATCGTCGTCGCCAACCACCGACAAACGGAGAAGATGGTGTCACTTACCTGCTCGTCGGTGAAGAAGCTTCCCAGTATGGAGAGCTTGAAGGGGGAGGGGAATGGTGGTGCGGGTTGGGTGGTGAGCCTATGGGGGGAGGCCTAGGCGGGAGCAATTGGCGGGAGGTGACAAAATTACTCCTACCAACATCTCAGGGGCGCGCGAGCTCGTGTCATCTCCCTGCTCGCACGAACTTGGCGTCGTGTTCCTCCTCCTTGCATGAGACGAGCCTGACTCGCTGGAAACTGATGAGTCAGGAGTTCCTCAAGGGACTGGATGAGCAATGAATTGATATTTGTGTAAACCCAGATTTTGATGGAGCCCAGCTAACCCCAAACAGGTCTTGCCCCCCCCCCCCCCAGCCTGCATGGGGGATGCAAGGAACCAAAAACATCCAAGATGGGAGTTCATGTCTGTTGCTCTGTGCAGCAAATTGGTGAGGAAACGCACAGCCCCCCCCCCCCCCCCCCCCCGGGCGACTTGGCCGACCCAGGTAGCAACAATAGCGAACCAGCGAACCGAATATTGTAGCGGCATGTTTTCCTAGTATACGTTTTTGTTTACATTCGGACATGTTTTCCTAATATTTGGAAACAGTCATGGGAAAAGTTATTTTTAAAAGTGTGAATACGTATTCAAATTTTGAGAACGTTTTTTAAAAAAAAATTAAAACACATGAACATTCTATCAAATGTTTTTGAACAAATTTTTAAGAACACAAACATTTTTTGAAGAAACACGTTTTTTTAAAAGCTGGACATCTTTTTGAAATAATTAACATTTTTTCAAAAAGAACAATTTAAAAAAAATGGACAATTACTTAAAATTTGAAGAACTTTTGAAAACACAAATATTTTTTGGCTTTGATTTTAATTTGTATTATCTGAACATTTTTTGACATTATTAATATTTTCGAAAATATGATTTATTTATTTTTGAGAATTCTAGTTATTTTCTGAAAAAATGAAAAATATTAGATAACATAAATATTTTTTGAAATTCTATTTTTTGACAAATTAGTATTTTGGCAAACAGGAATATCTTATTACATCCACTATGTCAGTTACATCCAATATACTCACATATTGAATTTAATAAGATCTTATATTATGGAATGCAGGGAGTAAAAATAAAAAAAAGGATCAGAAAAGAAAAACAAAAACAAATAAAAATCTGTAAGACAACAACAAGAAAGATAAAATGAGAAGAGACTGAACCAGAATCTTCTAGAAGATCTGAAGCCGGATCCGTGTAGACACATGATTCCTCCTGACTGGGCTGGCCCATTTACCCTCTTTCACTCGGTCTGCCTGTGAGGTTGTCGGCTATTTGTCGCAAGGAGCGGGAAATAGGGATTGCCATCCTAGATGACTCCATGGACACACAGCTGTAGCTCGCTTTTAGCAAGTTGGAAGGACGGATCGCCTACAACGCTTCCGTATGTGGGCCAAGCGGCCCATTGCACGAGTGAGTCACGCCTCTCTCCTCCCCACGGGCAAATCACTTGTACATGTTATTTTTTGCCTCACTTGTGCATGTTATCTTTCCTCTCTTTTAATTTCATTTTCTTTTTTTTTCAATTTCATTTTTATTTTTATTTTGAAAATTATAAATACATGTACCCAGAAAAATGTCCACCACGAATTTGAAAAAACAGTCTAAATCTTTTGTAAGCGCAACTGTAATTTTATTTGATAGCACTAAAAAAATGGTCATGACATTTCCAAAATCTTCACGTGATTCAAAAACTGTATGTGACATTTTTGAAAAACATTATACAATGTAATTTCATTTTTAGTTATTCAAAACAAAAATTTGCATAACTATAAAAATATGTTTCAGATGTATAAAAATGTATATTGTGCATGGGAAAAATTATATCAAAGCATATTTTTTGAAAAATAGTGTACGTGTATAAAAACTATGTTTGAGATGTGTACAAAAAAGTAGACATCGAAGCAAGTATTTGAAAAAAATGTTAATAATGTATTTGAAAAATGATAAACATGTATAAAAATGAAGTTTAAATGCATACAAAAATGTATAATGTGTATGAAAAAATAGACATTAAGACATGTATTTGAAAAAGATCTAATGATGTATATAAAAATATTAAACTTGTATAAAAATGTTAAGCTTTACGAAACATGTTGATTATGTGTGAAATAAAGTACGTATGTGTTAAAAAGGGAAAAATCAAAATCAAATAAAACCGAAGAAAGAAACATATAATCTGAATAAAGAAAAGAAAGAAAGAAAACCCAAAGAATATCATGCAAAACGGTGAAAACAGATAATTGAGGGGATAACAGATAAAGAACTATAGGATAAAATGTGCGTGCTGCTACTCTATTGGGCCGAGCCAATTGATCTGGCCTATAGGCAAGACATATTACGTCTTGGTACTGGGTACATATAGCAGCCGCGCGGCAACGCAGCGCCACGCCCTCCGCGGCTCTGTGATGCCAGCTCCAAGCAGGAGGCGATTGACTCAGAAAAAAGACCTGGCTATGCGCGGTCCATCCATCCCTTAAAAAGAAAAAATATCCCGAATTTGCAAGCGGGACACACGCGCGGTCCAAGACGTGGGCCCGAGAGATCGACGAAATCAACACATGAGAGTACATGGGTTGTATCTGGTGCACCGGGCAATTGGTGCTATGGGTGCACCGGTCCCCCATTGCACATGCAAAAATGTTCGAAAAATCAAAAAAATTTATTGCGTTGACACATATTAATGCATGTTGGACTTCAATTTTGGCCCATTAGCGCATTGATATCAAATTTTTTTATTTTTGTATCTCGAGCAACATTTCACATTTTGATTTGAATTTTTGTGACACATATATTGATGTTGTGGCAATGCACTAAATGTTTTTTGGATTTTTTTGAACATTTTTAATGTGCAGCGGGGACAGGTGCACCCGTCGCACCAACTGCCCCGATGCACCAGATACGTTCCCCGAGAGTACAAGCTGGCCGTACACTAGCATGCATGCAATATTTTCTAGCCACCAATTCATTATTCCTTAAAAAAATTATAATGTTGATTTTGGTTTAGTTCATATTTCTTTCTTCTTTAAGGGTAATAGAAATACCACTAATTTGTTCATTTTGGGACTTTTTTGTGAAAATTCCACTATCATATGCTTATTCTTGCATATTCTTAAAAAATGCTAAATTTTTTATATTATATGTGCAAATTTTGCCTTTGTTTTGTTTTAGATTTTTTTTCTTAAAGGGTAATATCAATGCCACTAATTCATTCTTCATTAGAAACCCTCATTATTTAGATTTTGTTTTAGTTTTTATTTCATTTTATGTATTTTTAAAGGATCATACCAAAGTCACTAATTCCTTTTTCTCTTGGAAAACTTCATTATTTTGATTTTATTTTAGTTTTTTTATCATTTTCTTTCTTCCTTGATGGGAATACCAATGCCACTAGTTTATTCCTTCTTGTGAAACTTCCATTTTTTGCGAAAGTTTCACTATTATATGCTTATCCTTGCATATTATAAAAACGCAATTTCTGTCTAAATTGTGTGCAAATTTTGTTGTTATTTTTTTTCATTTTCCTTCTTTTTCAAGTTTAATACCAAAGCCACTAATTTATTCTTACTCAAAATTTATTATTTTGATTTTGTTTTACTTTTACTTTTTATTTTCTTCTACTTTATTGGTAATTCTAATGCCACTAATTCATTCCTTGTTAGGAAAGTTACTTTTTGTGAAATTTCACTATTATATTATTCTTGCATATGATAAAAAAGCACAATATTTCTGTAAGTTATGTGCAAAAAATTTCATTATTTCTTTTTTATTTATTGCATTTTCCCTTCTTAGAGGGTAACACCAATACCATTAATTGATTCTTCTTCGAAAACTACATTATTTTGATTTTGTTTAAATTCTGTTCATTTACTTTCTTCTTTGTGGGTAACTCAAATGCCAATAATTCATTCCTTCTTAAGATTTTTTTTTTCGAAATTTACATTATTATATATATGTTTGTAGTTGCATGTTATAAAATAGCGCAATTTCTATGTAAATTATGTGCAAACTTTGGGTAATGCCAATGCGACTAATCAATCCGTTTTTTAAACTTCATTTCTTTCTTTTGTTTTGCGAGGTACTTCATTTCTTTTTTAGTATATGATCGCGCACGCAAACGGCGCACGGCCCAACACACTCTGACGCACGCACACGGCACACCACACAAACATTGGTGCGTGCAAAAAGAAAAGTGACTGGCCCAAATTTCATCTTCAGTCAACTGACCACCAGCTGGCCACGTTTCATGGAGCAGGAGGCTACGTGGTGCTGTAGTGGCAGCAGGATGGCGGACGTTGCTGAAGGCAAATCCGGGCGGCGCGCTTGACGTGACGTGATTTGACAAGCACCACTGCGTCCTTCCGTCTCGTCAACCTCACCGCGTAGCCCGGACGGAGCTGAATGCTCTCCCTTCTTCCCGGTTGAAGATGAAGCATCATCGCATCGAAGCCGGCCGGCCGAGTTGCTGTGAGGCCGGGCACAGCGGGAGGCCAAGGGAAAGCGACGTGGCCGCCGTCGTCGGCATGGTAGGTCGTGCCACATGTGTCAGCTTATTACAAACATCCTACTTACAAATTTGAAAACGACAACTTTTTGTACATGAAGTGTTTGACTGTCTTCACTATTATCACCATACATGTTACTCAGAAAGAATTGTGTTTACTACTCCCTCTGTCCCACAATATAAGAACTTTTTTAATCTAACATAGCTTAAAAAACGTTCTTATATTATGGGACGGAGGGAGTACTAAATGCTAGGCCAAATCACAGTTGCAGGTCACCTACAGGATGCTTGAGCTCATGACTCTTGAGAAACTCACTGGATGATGAAACGTTCCAAGTCACCAACGGGAAACAAAATTTGCACTGCAGGCAACAGCTAGCTAGTTGATAGTAAAAGAAATAGAACAATAATACTACATAAGAACAAGTTACAGCCACGACAAGATTTTTGCTGTGTGTAACACTGGTTCTGACCTGAAACAAGTAATCAACGGATCCTGATACAATATATTGGAGAGTTTTTGGCTGCGACAAGTAAACGAACAAATCCTGGAACAAGAAATCATAGAACTAAAAGGCATTATCAACATTCAGCATTTGGTTTGAATGATTCTTTGATGGGCAAGAATCTGAATGAGCACGTAGCATACTGACAAACAAATACAGCTAAGTGAAAGGCATTGTTTCAACTCGGACATGACAAATACTGCATACCTCAACATCCTTTAGGAAATCGGAAAGCATGCGTACTTGCATTAACATAAAAGAGAAGAAACAGAGCTGAAGATGCACACATGCAAATACTCTTTCTTAAAATGCTAACTGTAAATTGTTGAACTACTGCCAGAAAAAAATTATGCAAAAGGTTCAAGTTGTCCAGGCATATATTCTGAATTTAGACTTTCGCCTGAGGCACTGGCTTCTCGCCTAGCAGGTGCCTCCTTATTCTGTACATGTCTAGAGCTTCAGATAATATAATCCCACACAAATAGTATGTACAACAGAATGGATGATTCAGGCCAAAAACGACAGAGGGTGGTAGCGGGGGTTGGGGTGGTGAGCTTGGGGGAGGGGGGGGGGGGGCATAAGTAGGCAGGGCAATCTGCCGGAGGTGACAAGATTACTCCTACTGACTTCTTGGAGACGCGTGCGAGCTCGCACCATCTCCCCGCTTGCACTAGCTCGGCACCGTGTCCCCCACCCTGCACGAGACGAGCCCGGTTTCCTGGAAGCTGCCGATTAGTGGTGCTTTGAGGTTCATGTGGGCCAAGATTTCGAAGCAGCCCAGCTAATCAAACGGGTCAATTTGGTCCCACACAGCCTGCGTGGGGATGTGAGCTACCAAACACGTCCCGGATGGGAGATTGGCGCCCCCACCCTCGACTGGGCCCACCAATGTAGCAACAATATTGATCAATGAACCGGGCACTGTAGCGGCTCGGTATTGTAACCACAGTTTTGTTTTCTAGTATATGTTTTTATTTTCCTTTGGTTCTCTAAAAAGAATCATTGAGACTGTTATTTTGAAATGTGTGGACATATTTCGAAATTTTGAGTTTTTCTAAAATTTGTGAACATTATTTAAAAAGTTTGTGTTTTTTCAAAAACATGAACTTTTTTCAAAATATTTTTGAATTTTTTGAAGAACACAAACATTTTTAGAAAACACGGTTTTTAAACGTGAACATTTTTTGAAAACACAAACATTTTTTAAAATAGTGAACAATTATTTAAAATTTGAAGAACTTCTGAAAACACAAATATTTTCCTAAATTTCAATTTTCTGTAAAACATGTTTTTTTAAACGTCAACATTTTTTTTGAAATAATGAATGAAAATCCAAACGTTTTTTAAAATTCTACTTGTTTTTTGAAAATTTGAAGAACTTTTGAAAACACGAATCTTTTTGAAATTACACATAGTTTTGAACATTTTTTCGGAACAGGAATATCTTTTGAAAATTCTAAACAACTTTGAAAATGGATAAAAAAATGGAAACCCATAAAGACAATGACAGGAAAAGAGAAAATGAGGAAAGAGAGAATAAGAACCATCTAGAAGATTCTAAAACTGGATCCATGTAGGCCACATGATGACTCGAGCCAGCCCGTGTACCCTCGTTGACTCGCTTTGCCTCTGCGATCGGTCGGCAATTTGCCGCAAGGAGCAGAAAATAGGGATTGCCATCCCAGTTTTTTTTTTGTTTGAGGTGGTTTGCCATCCCAGATGACTCCATGAACACGCGCCTGCCAGGTCATGGCTATAGCTCGCTTGTAGCCAGTTGGAAGGACGGATTGCCTACAGCGCTTCTGTATATGGGCTAGGCAGCCCATTGCTCGAGGGAGTCCGTGACTCTGCTCCCTGCCACGCGCAAATCACATGTACATGCCTAAAAAAATGTACGTGTTATTTTTCCTCCCTTTGATTTTTTTATTTTTTATATTATGAAAAATTATAAATACAAATATTCCCAAAAATTTAATTATGTCCATTGTGAATGTGAAAAAACAGTGGTTTTTTTGCAACCGTTACTGTAAAGAAATATTCACAACATTAAAAAAGTGTTCATGACATTTAAAATATCTTCAAGCGTTTCAAAAACTGTATGTGACATTTAAAAAAAATTAAAAGATGTTACATTGTAAAAATGATTGTGTAATTCAAATTGTTTTTTGCGTAATTGCAAAATACTATGTTTCATATGTATATGAAGAACTTACAAAACTTATGCAAAAATAGACATCAAAGCCTGTATTTGAAAGAAAATGGTAATCATGTATTTGAAAAAAAGTTGTATATGTATTTGAACTAACATACTACGTACCCGATAGATGATTAGGCAATGAATGGCAAAGAAAAGCGAGAAAAATAATGTGTTCACATTTTTTTCGTGATTGTTTCAGTAGACTAATAATCTCTGAAACTATCTAAATTTTTTCCTTACCATGCCAATAATCATCTACTCCCTCCGTTCGGAATTACTTGTCTTGAAAATGGATGTATCTAGAACTAAAATACATCTAGATACATCCATTTCTGCGACAAGTAATTCCGAACGGAGGGAGTAGTGTGCTTCAAGTTGGGTTTCTACCTAAACACTATAGTGGCTAATCTAAGTAATGACATGTATAGAGATCAAAAGTAGTGCAAATAGAGAAACAAACTTCTACATGTAAACAATGATCACTCTTAAAGAGTTGTTGCTTTAGAACATGTATATACCATTGTTCTTTGCTTCAGCATCACACATGACCAAAGACAACCAATGCCATGGGGTAACAGCACCAAGGCTTACACAGACCATGTACAGCTACTGCACACACACAGAGACACAACCTTTACGTCGCCGGATCAAAGAAGTGACCAGAGACAACACCAGTGCAGCAGTAGCAGTCAGCAGAGCAAGTCATTGTTCCCTGTCTGACTTGGCACCATCTCGCTTCGCTTGTACCCACATGTGTCCACCAGTTCAACAAACATCCTAGTACTGCAGTACTACAAAATTTGAAAACGACAACTTTTTGCAATATGAAGTGTTTGACTGTCTTCACTATTATCAGCATACATGTTACTCAGAATTTAGTTTACTATAAATGCTAGGCCAAACCAAAGTCCAAAATCACCTACAGGCTACAGGATACTTGAGCTCGTGACTGTTGAGAACCTCCTCACTGCATGAAACGTTCCAAGTCAACAACAGGAAACAAAATTTGCACCGCAGGCAACAGCTAGCTACTCCCTCCATTCCTAAATATAAGTCTTTGTAGAGATTCCATTATGGACCACATACGGATGTATATAGATGCTTTTAGAGTGTAGATTCACTCATTTTGCTCCGTATGTAGTCCATAATGAAATCTCTACAAAGACTTATATGAGGAACAGAGGGAGTAGTTGATAAAAAAAAAAGAACAGTAATGCATAAGAGCAAGTTACAGCCACGAGAAGATTTTTGCTCTGTGTAACACTAGGCAAATTGAAGATCAGGTCCTGAAATAAGTAATCAACGGATCCTGATACAAGATACGTATTAGAGAGTTGTTGGCTGCAACAAGTAAATGAACAAATCCTGGAACAAGTAATCGTACAACTGAAAAGCGTTATCAAGATTAAGCATTTGGTTTGAATGATTCTTTGAACTCGGAGATGACAAACAAATACAGTTACATGAAAGGCATTGTTTAAACTCGGAGATGACAAATAATGCATACCTGAACCTCCTTAAGAAAATCGGAAAGCATGCGTCAATCACCTCATTTAAAATTGTAAGATCTTGCATTGACATAAAAGAGAAGAAACATGGCTGAAGATGCACATACAAATACTCTTTCTTAAAATGCTAACTGTAAATTGTTGAACTACTGCCAGTAAAAAATTATGCAAAAGGTTCAAGTAGTCCAGGCATATATTCTGAATTTAGACTTTCACCATAGGCACTGGCTTCTCAATAAGCAGGTGCCTCACTTTTCTGTACATGTCCAGAGCATCAGATATTGTAATCCCACACAAATAGTATGTGCAACAGAATTGATGATTCAGGCCAAAACAGTATTAGAGATGTCAGTTTGTCACACAAATAGCTTACCTTAGAAACGGTGAAACACCAAAGTCGACACCTATACAGATAACACCGTTCAATTCCTATCAAAGAACGTCTGCTCAGAAGCTTGTATCATACATTCCTAGTTATTTGTTTTCTTCTCTTTCTTGTCATGCTAACAAAATAGATATGCCTGACAGTAATTAGAGACAATATGTCAGTGCATTCTTAAAGATTAACAATAGAGTACTCAAGAGTGTCCAGCGGTACCATGCAGCCATCTATCCGAGTAGTTCATACTGGTCGAAAGACAAATGTTCACACTCGCTGCCGTTGGTGGCCTGACTGCATGACCATGAGAACATCCGTGTCTCTGAGCAAGCGAAGCGAGATGGTCAGACAAATGTTCTGTTCACACAGGCTTAGTGCACAGCCATGAGAATATGCGATCATATGAGACATGCCGGCGACGTCAGGTCTCCAAATGTTATGACCGTTGCTCCACGGAAACAGAAACAATAGCTGAGGGGCAGTGCAACGCTTATCATCTTCAGGACAGTTACACTTACTGATATAATTCTTAGTTATGATCACTTATTCCAAGTTCTCAAGGGACAATTCCTTTTTGGTCTTTTGCTGCAAATCAAATCAAATCACTTGTTTGACATGCCTGCAGCCGCTGCTGCATTTTTGTACAACGCTATGCTTGGGAGCAACACAGATTTGGAGGTAAGTAGCCTTTCTTTCCCTTAATCTGGTACATTTGAATGCCTAACAGTAATATATCAGACAAACCCAGTGCTTTGAGGTGCTCAAAGTATCCGCAAGATATATAGTGAATTGAAAACATTCATTGCCTCATAATCCAAGTTACTGTCGAAACAACTCTAGTCAAAAAGAAGAAGAAACACCCACTGCTATTGCTGTCAGGTGTCAGTTTCTATGGGGACGCACGCTCGCAACGAGGCTCGGAACAGCAAAGGCGGTCCTGTATCGTCAAGCATTGTGCATAACATCAGGAAGGAGGCTCATATTGATATGATCCAACAGCGGTCTTATTTTCCCGGTGTCTATCTCTAGGTGTGAGGCATCATTGTCAGTGCCAAGATGGTTAAAAGTAATGTTGACGCTGCAGTGTATAATTGATGATCAAATGATGGGCGTGGGGGTGGTGATGTCCTGGCTCGCTTTGACCACACTCTTCAAGGCGTCACCATCCCAGAACTGGCTCAAGCAATAGCGGTTTGACCAGGCCCGGACCAATTGATTTGCTCTCAGGCACAAAACTGACTGACAGAAATGTACTCCTATAACCAAACACTGACTGACATAGTAAACTTAATGCAGCTAAAAAGAAATCTGCAAGTAATCCAATCTAACAACAGAAATCTGCAACTACTCCAATCTTAAGAACAAGAGCCAGATGGACCTAACACATTAAGCTTCAACAATGAAGCTCAAATCATAAAGCATCAACTAACCAAGGATGAAAATACCAAGCGAAACTTGTCCTCTCCTCCTAGGCGGATGTAACATGTCCTCTCCCGTACCTCCAATGCAATGAAGCGCAAAGGTCCTTTGCGTTTTCTCGAAAAAAAACTTGTCCTCTCCTCGAAGATCTCTACCTTTGACATCCCTGATGAAGGTTGTCATGTTCATCATGTGAGCCACCCTTGCCTACGAATCATCAATGGACGCTTCGGCAGAGGCCTGATGTGCACACAGCACAACTTCCTCCATGATGGCAGCGAGCAGGGCATCCTTCGAGACTCTCCTTGCCGAGGCATGTAGCCACCAACACCTGCACCTAGCTACATCTCCTCTCATCACTCCATCTCCTATGTGCCTTCCTCCTTCCTCTGCACCACATGAACATCCATCATCCGACCGCATCGAATCATGGGTCCAATTCCAATTGGTACTCTCCAGCTTCCTGTTCGAGGTCGGTGACAGAAGATGACCCTGGACTCCTCACCACCTGCCATCTTCCTCCCAGGCAGCCACACGCAGCAGCTAGCCTTCCTCCTAAAACATCCACACGCAATAGCAAATTTTCCTTTCTCCCCCGGTAAACAAATGCACGCAGCAGCAACAACTCCTAGAAGCAACACACCTTCAGGACCACAACACCTACCAGACAATTTGGTCCCGATCTAGATTCCTAGGTAGCTTCTAGCACCTCTCCTTTCTCCAATCAGCAGCAGCATAGCACTGCACTCCATCACCAGTTGCAACAGCAAGCACCAAGCAAAAACCCCTCTTCTTCTTCCTCCTCTTCTTCAACCAGCAACACAACAGCAGATCCAGCATACAACAGATCACCCTCAAGTGCAAGCAGCAACAGCCTCCAATTCAAACAGCAGCAGCAACAACTCGCCTCCTTCCTCTTCCTCGGTCATGCACACAAAAAATATAATCATCATGCTCACCTATTAGACTTAAAATATCATAATCCACCATGAAGTTTGATTCAAAATCATAATCACCTAACAAAATCCAAATTGTTCCAGCTAATTAAAGATCTTTTTATCCACCACCGTAATAATCATCATGCTCACCTACTAGACCTAAAATCTCATAATCCACCGAACATCATTGACTATCTTCTCAACATCACAACCTAGCTAAATCCATTTAAAATCTCATAATCCACTATGAAATTTTGTTAAAGATCACAATCACCTAGCTAAATCCAAATTGTTCAAAATTAATCGAAGATTTTTTTATCCACCAATATAATAATCACTATGCTCACCAATTAGACCTAAAATCTCATAATCCACCGAACATCTTTGACTATCTTTTAAAGAACACAATCACCTAACTAACTCCACCAAAAATCTCATAATCCATCGTGAAATTTAGTTCAAGATCATATTCACCTAACTAACAAATTATTATAATATTAATTAAATATCTGCATATCCACCAATCTAATAATCATCGCAGTCACCGACAAGACCTAAAATCTCATAATGCATCGAAAATCTTTGACTATCTCCTCAAGATCACAATCACCAAAGTATATTCAACCTAAACCGCCTAACTAACAAATTATTGTAAGGTTAATTAAATATCTATTTATCCACCAATCTAATAATCACCACGGTCGCTTACTAGACCTAAAATCTTATAATCCACCAAAAATCTTTGACCATCTCCTCAAGATCACAATCACCAATGTATATTCAACCAAAATCTCAAAATTCACCATGAAATTTGATTCAAGATCACAATCACTTAACTAACTCAAATTGTTCCAAGATTAAATAAAAACATGTTTGTCCACTAACATAATAATTACATGCTCATCTACTAAACGTTAAATCTCATAACTACTTTGACTATCTCCTCAATATCACAATCACCAAACTAAATCCACATAAAATCATTATCAGGTGTTGCTTATGATCCTCCCCCGAGGGTGAATAAACCAAGAGGTCATCAATGATGACAACGACAAAGTTATCCAAGAACTCACAAACATGTTATTCATGATGTTCATCAAATCGCTAGGTGGGGTAAGGATTGTGTCAAGGGCTTCATATCCAACTCTGTTGTCGTGGCTCGACCAAGTCATGGCTTGGTGAGACTTAAGGTTGATAGGGTTTGGGTGTAAGGGTGAAAGTTCACCATAACACAATTAAACACCACTTCTCCGAATCCAATTGTTATGAGGCTCGCATGGCCCAACTCCCACAAAGGTTATCACATACCATCAAAATCGCCATCTCTTCTAATTAATCCAAACCATCCTCACATGATGATCTTGTACTCATAACATTCTTGAGGAGGGACAACAAAATCACCTAGGTCAAACAACTCACATCCACATGTATCATATCCATGATTATATCCATATGGGCACATGCAAGCTACTAAGCTTAGATCAAAACATCAGAAATCTGAGTGCCCAAGTTATCTCCATCCTATAATCCAAGTAGCTATATCATTTAACCTAAAGAAAACACACGCTATGCTACTCCAAGATCCCTGCTTCCTTACTACTAATCCAATCCCAGATGCTCCAATAATCCACCAATTTTCATAATCATGATTGGTGTTGCTAACTCTCATTCTGACCTAAAGGAAACACAAGTTGTGTCACTCCAAGATCCTTGTTTCCTTATACTACTAATCCAATCCCAGTTGCTCTAATAATCCACCAAATTTCATAATCATGATTGATGTTGCTAACTATCATTAATCTATATAAATCCGATATATCCAAGGTTGATCAAACTATACCCTAAAGTTCTTCAACTTCAATCTCCAATGGCATGAATTTAACACAAAGCAATCCACCAACATCATGACCATGATTTAAATAAACTCCGATTTCATGGCTATCTAAATCCAATATAAACCACAAGTTCTATTGACCGACTATGGATCTGTATATGTATTATTTAAGTTATTTATCCACCGTGAAAATTGGTTCAAAATCACAATCACCTAACTAAATCGAAATTGTTCCAAGATTAATTAAAGATCTGCTTATCCACCAATATAATAATCACCATGCTCAACTAGACCTAAGTTCTCATAATCCATCAAACATCTTTGACTATCTCCTGAATATCACTTCTACATCACCATCAAACTATCCCATCCAACCATAACTCTTCAAAACAATTTCCGCATGGCACCACCCAACTTGGTGCATGTTGGAGCTTAAGGATGTAACATGATTGACTCACACAATCACAAACTCATCTTGGCTTTTATTCCAGGCAAAAGTTGTTGGTGCTTAAGCGGTGCTCTTACATTCCATAAGTTAAGCACATCGATATAAGTCCATGCTATCAGAACTTTAATAGCTAGGTTGCGTTTCTTGGGCTAGGTTTGGATCAGAGAAAGGCTTAAGCTTGAGGGGGCAGAAACTCGGAATAAGTTGCACTTGGTACAGTTGAAGGCCCAGACTAGAGCGCAACACGACTTCTATCTCTCCAAACTAACCCACACAACACAATAGTTGTGGCACCTCACTCCACAACAACCATGTCATGCCATCCCGAGTAGTAGATCCACGTGAAGACATCGGAAGTGCCCACAATTGTCCACCATCGCGGCTGACACATAGGCATAGGGTGGATGATGCCTTTCTCCTCCAAGTGCCCTCTTCCTACCTTCCTTGCTCCCCCCTATCGTCATCCCCTCACCGCTCGACTCCAGGTTCAAAATCTGACGGCGGCGTCAGTCCGCTCCTGACAACATTTTCACCCCTTCCCCCACACCCCTCGTGCACTCCCTGCTCCATGCCAGTCCGGTTGGGCATCCTTTGCTTGGCTACGGGTTGCTTTGTGTGCTGCCTCGATCCCACAACCCGCGTTCCCCTGTTGGACGCCGCCATAGCCGAACGCTCGAGCACCACCCATCGGTGGAGCAAGAGCAGGGGCAGTCGGCACCGCAATGTCTAACCCACAGGATGTGTGCACGACGCTACCTGTCGCCGGGGCCAAGGGACCCCAACAAGGGAACGTAGGATGCGACATCAAGTCCGTGACACATAACACGCATACAAGGGAAGGACGCCAAGCCAAATCGACGAGGAACAAAAATTGCACGACTGCAACATCCACTTATTCTAGTTTCACCGTCTAGTGCTTCTTTGTCAATGAGCCCATAACCACACTGAAGATTACGCAACTTTAGTGCCTGATAGCTGCTTCTTTTGGTTCTCCATCGACAAGTTCTACTACTGATTCTTCTGGTAACGAGAGACCACTTTTTACACAACTAGGTACATCTCCATGGATCTTTGGTACTGGAGCATATTTTCATATAACTTATGATTCTTCCAATTTGTCGGCCATTTGACCTCCAGATTCTCATGTACATGTTCTTACTGTTGATGGAACTTCCCACTCAGTCAATAGTCAAGGCACTCTTAGCACTTTGTCTTTTCATGTTCCTACTTTTGCTCATGTTCCTCGACCCATGTAGCTCATTTCAGGTGCTTAGATTGTTGACTCTGGTTGTAGGATCATTCTCTTGTTCTGATTAGGACCATCACACAGATGCACGACTTGTCGCTGGCCCTCGACGCTATAACTCCTAGGTCCATTGGGAGCTTGATTGGCCTCACCTTCCCTCTGCTGACACCACCACCAGTCTCTTTGCCTCTCCTCGTCTACCGGCTCTTTGTCGCATCATCTTCTTGGTCACTTATGTCTCTCTCATCTGCCATCCTTAGTTCAATGTGGCCTTCTTGGATATGCCTCTAGCAGTGTGTCTTTAGACTGTCAGGTTTGTTGGCTTGGCAAACAGGTTCAATTACCTTATCTTCATAGCGAGACCGTGTCTCAGCATCCTTTTGATCTTGTTAACTTGATGTTTGGGGTCCACCTCCCTTTGCATCAAAAGGAGGCTATTAATACTATATTATCTTTATAGATGATTTCTCTCGACAAGCATGGATATATTTTATGCCTTCTTGTAGTGAGGTCTAATCTACCGTCATGCTTCAAACCCAGTTTTTCACTCCTATTTGTGTCTTCCATGCTGATTTTGCTCGTGAGTTCATCCATCATTTCCTGCGCAGATTCCTTGCTGACTAGGGGACACTTGCTAAGTTCTCTTGTCGTGGTCCTGATGCTCAAAATGTTGGTCCTATGCTCAGAAGGTGGCTCGTGCGTTGAAGATCGTTGCCTCTCTTCCACCTCACTTTTGGGTTGAGCTTGTTTCTACTTCCACCTACCTCATGAACATTCAGTCTTCCTTGCTCTGGAAGGTGATATTCATCTCAAGCGGTTCAAGATCACAATCACCCAAATTAGTGCAAGATTAATTAAAGAACTGTTTATTCATCAATCTAATAGTCACCATGCGCACCTACTAGACATAAATTCGCAAAATCCACCTCACATCTCTGACTATCTCCTCAAGATCACAATCACCAAACTAAATCCACCTAAAATATCATAATCCACCGCGAAATTTGATTCAAAATCATAACCACCTAACTAAATCCAAATTGTTCCAATTAATTAAAGATTTGTTTATCCACTAATGTAATAATCATCATGCTCACCTACTAGACCTAAAATCTCATAATCCATCGAACATCAATGACTATCTTCTCGACATCACAATCACCTAGCTAAATCCATTTAAAATCTCATAATCCACTATGAAATTTTGTTAAAGATCACAATCACCTAACTAAATCCAAATTGTTCAAATTAATTGAAGATTTGTTTATCCACCAATATAACAATCACTATGCTCACCAGTTAGACCTAAAATCTCATAATCCACCAAACATCTTGGGACTATCAAGAACATAATCACCTAACTAGATCCACCTAAAATCTCATAATGCGATGTGAAATTTGGTTCAAGATCATATTCACCTCACTAACAAATTATTGTATGATTAATTAAATATTTGTTTATCCACCAATCTAATAATAACCACGGTCACCGACTAGACCTAAAATCTCATAATCCATCGAAAATCTTTGACCATCTCCTAAAGATCACAATCACCAAAGTATATTCAACCAAAATCGCCTAACTACGAAAATATTGTAAGATTAATTAAATATTTGTTTATCCACCAATCTGATAATCACCAAGGTCAGCTACTAGACCTAAAATCTCATAATCCATCGAAAATATTTAACTATCCCCACAAGATCACAATCACCAAAGTATATTCATCCAAAATCTCAAAACTCACCATGAAGTTTGATTCAAGATCGCAATCGCTTAACTAAATTCAAATTGTTTCAAGATTAAATAAAAACGTGTTTATCCACCAACGTATTAATGACATGCTCACCTACTAAACGTAAAATCTCGTACCATCTTTGACTATCTCCTCAATATCACAATCACCAAACTAAATCCACATAAAATCATTCTCGGGTGTTGCCTATGATCTTCCTCCGAGGGATAATAGACCAAGAGGTCATCGCAAGAAACTTGTCCAGGTACTCACAAACATGTTATTCATGATGTTCATCAAATAGCTTGGTAGGGTAAGGATTAGGTCAAGGGCCACATCGTTCATATCCAGCTCTGTTGTCGTAGCTCGACCAAGTCATGGCTTGGTGAGACTTAAGGTTGATAGGGTTAGGATGTGAGGGTGAAAGTTCACCATAACACTTAAACACCATTTCTTTGACACCAACTGTTGTGAGACTCACATGGCCCAACTCCCACAAAGGTTATCACATACTATCAAAATGGTCATCTCTCCGAATTAATCCAAACCATCCTCCCATAATGATCTTGTACTCGTAACATTCTTTGGGAGGGACAACAAAATCACGTAGGTCTAACAATTCTGATACACATGTATCATATCCATGATTATATCCATATGGGGCACATGCAAGCTACTAAGCTTAGATCAAAACATCAAAAATCTGAGTGCCCAAGTTATCTCCATCCTGTAATCCAAGTAGCTATATCATTAAACCTAAAGAAATCACAAGTTGTGCTACTACAGGATCCTTATTTCCTTACTACTAATCCAATCCCAGATGCTCCAATAATCCACCAATTTTCATAATCATGATTGATGCTGCTAACTGTCACTCTGACCTAAAGGAAACACAAGTTGTATTACTCCAAGATCCTTGTTTCCTTACTACTAATCCAATCCCAGATGCTCCAATAATCCACCAATTTTCATAATCATGATTGATGCTGCTAACTGTCACTCTGACCTAAAGGAAACACAAGTTGTGTTACTCCAAGATCCTTGTTTCCTTATACTACTAATTCAATCCCAGATGCTCTAATAATCCACCAAATTTCATAATCATGATTGATGCTGCTAACTATCATCTAACCTATATAAATCCAATATATCCAAGGTTGATCATACTACACCCTAAAGTTCTTCAACTTCAATCTCCAAAGGTGTGAATTTAACACAGAGCAATCCACCAACATCATAGCCATGATTTAAATAAACTCCAATTTCGTGGTTATCTAAATCCAATATAAACCACAAGTTCTAATGACCGACTATGGATCTGTATATGTACTATTGAAGTTATTTATCCACCATGAAATTTGATTCAAAATCACAATCACCTAACTAAATCCAAATTGTTCCAAGATTAATTAAATATCTGCTTATCCACCAATATAATAATCACTATGCTCAACTAGACCTAAGTTTTCATAATCCACCGAACATCTTCGACTATCTCCTGAATATCACTTCTATATCACCATCAAACTATCTCATCCAATCATAACTCCTCAAAACAAATTCCGCATGGCACCACCCAACTTGGTGTATATTGGAGCTTAAGGATGTAACATGATTGACTCACACAATCACAATCTCATGTTGGCTTTTATTCCAGGCAAAAGTTGTTGGTGCTTAAGCGGTGCTCTTATAATTCCACAAGTTAAGCACATCGATATAAGTCCATGCTTTCAGAACTTTAATAGCAAGGCTGGGTTTCTTGGGCTAGGTTTGGATCAGAGAAAGGCTTAAGCTTGAGAACGCAAAAACTCGAAATAAGTTGCACATGGTGCAATTGAAGGCCTAGACTAGAGCGCAATGACTTCTATCTCTCCAAACTCACCCACACAACACAATAGTTGTGGCACCTTAGTCCACAACAACCATGTCATGCCATCCCGAGTAGTAGATCCACGTGAAGACATCGAAACAACCCACAACCGTCCACCATCGCAGCTGACACATAGGCATAGGGTGGATGATGCCTTTCTACTCCAGGTGCCCTCTTCCTGCCTTCCTCGCTTCCCCTATCGTCATCCCCTCACCGCTCAACTCCAGGTTCAAAATATGACGGCGGTGGCAATCCGCTCCCGGCGACATTTTCACCCCTTCCCCCACACCCCTCATGCACTCTCCGCTCCATGCCAGTCCGGTTGGGCATCCTTTGCTTGGCTACGGGTTGCTTTGTGTGCTGCCTCGATCCCACAACCCGTGTTCCCCTGTTGGGCACCGCCATAGCCGAACGCTCGAGCACCACCTATTGGCAGAGCAAGAGCAGGGGCAGTCGGCACCGCAATGTCTAACCCACAAGATGTGTGCACGACGCTACCTGTCGCCGGGGCCAAGGGCCCCCAACAAGGGAACGTAGGATGCGACATCAAGTTCGTGACACATAATCCGCATACAAGGGAAGGACGCCAAGCCAAATCGACGAGGAACAAAAATTGCAAGACTTTGACACCCACTTCTTCTAGTTTTACGGCCTGGTGCTTCTTCGTCTGATTCTTCAACTTTGTCGGCCATTCGACCTCCAGATTCTCATGTTCATGTTCTTAGGAACTTCCCTCCCAGTCGATAGTCGAGGCACTCTTAGCACTTTTGTCTTTTCATGTTCCTTGTTTTGCTCATGTTCATCGACCCATGCAACTCATTTCAGGTGGTTAGATTGTTAACTCTGGTTGTAGGGTTATTCTTGACTTTAACTCTTGTTCTGATTAGGATCCTCACGCGGATGGTCTACTTGTTGCTGGCCCTCGACGCTATAACTCCCAGGTCATTCGGGACCTTGATTGGCTTCACCTTCCCTCTGATGACACCGCCGCCAGTCTCTCCGCCTCTCCTCGCCTACCGACTCTTTGTGGCATCATCGTCCTGGTCACTCATGTGGCTCTCATCTGTCATCCTTAGTTCGACGTGTCCTTGGATATGCTCTAGAGGAGTGTCTTTAGACTGTCAGGTTTGTCGGCTTTCCAAAAAGGTTCAGTTACCTTATCTTCATAGTGAGACTGTGTCTCAGCGTCCTTTTGATCTTGTTCACTTGATGTTTGGGGTCCAGCTCCCTTTGCCTCGAAAGGAGGCTATTGCTACTATATTATCTCTCGACACACATGGATATATTTTATGCCTTCTTGTGGTGAGGTCTTATTTGTTTGTAAGAAGTTTGCAGCAAATCAGCAATGCTTCATACCGTGTTTTCCACTCCTATCTGTGTCTTCCATGCAGATTTTACTCATGATTTTATCTGTCGTTTGTTGCGCGGATTCCTTGCCGAGCAGGGCACACTTGCTCGGTTCTCTTGGCGTGGACATGATGCTCAGAATGTTGTTGTCGAGCGCAAGCATCGTCAACTTCTTGAGGCGGCTCATGTGTTGAAGATCGTTGCCTCACTTCCATCACACTTTTGGGTTGAGGTTGTTTCTACTTCAACCTACCTCATCAACATTCAGCGTTCCTTACTTTGTAGGATGACATTCATCTCGAACGTATTTCTGATCGTTCTCGTGACTACTCATCGCTTCGTTTGTTTGATTGCATTTGCTACGCTCTTGTTGCCCCCCACCCCCGTGAATGCACCGAACTGACTGCTCAGTCTATTGAATGTGTCTTCTTGGGTTACAGTGATGAGCACAAGGGCTATCAGTGTTGGGATCCTATCGGTCGATGGATGCGCATTTCCTCGGGATGTGACTTTTGACGAGTCTCGTCCTTTCTATCCACGCTTATCCTCTCCTTCGGCCTCCCCCATCAAGGATATTTCCTAACTTTTTCCTGATACACCTATCACCCGTCTACCGTCCCACCGTGTCTTCCCATACTACTGTTATAGACCCCACATCATCGTCACCTGCGGCTTTCCCGGTGATTCCCCCTCGTACTCTTCTTTACTACATTAGTAACTAGTGTGTCGTGGATTCTTTAGATGCGCCATCCTCAACTATTATGTCTCCTTCTGTTGGCAACACACCTCCTCCAGCTTAACCTGCTTATGGCTTCCGTGCTCGCCCGCTTCCGCCTATTGTCCGCTATGGGTGTTCTGACGTCGCTCTTCCCGAGACGACTTCTTACCGAGTCGTCGTGTTCTTCCCGAGCGACGGCATGTGATGTCATAGGAGATTGCTGCTCTTGAGCGCGCCGACATGTGGGATCACATTTCCCTTCCTCCCCGTGCCTATCCCATCACGTGTTAACTTGTAAGTGGGTCTACAAGGTTTAGACTCTGATGGTTCACTTGAGCGTTACAAAGCTCATCTTGTGACCCGTGGCTTTCAACAGAACATGGTTGTGATTACAATGAGACATTTGCTCCTATGGCACGCATGACCACTCTTCGCACACTTCTCAGTATGATATTTGTTCGCCACTGGTCTATCTCTCAGCTTGATGCCAAGAATGCATTTCTTAATGGTGAGTTGCATGAGAAAGCCCCTCGTGTCTGGTTTGTCTCAATGGTGACCGCAGCTAGTTTTTGGCGAGTGCTCATGATCCTGCACTTTATGTCCACCTTTCAGCTCGTGGTCGAACTCTTATGCTATATGTCGATGGCATGATCATCACTGGCGACGACGCTGAGTGGATTGCCTTTGTGAATGCTAGTCTTAGTGAATAGTTTCTATGTTTGATCTTGGTCTTATTTCCTACTTCCTTGTGATTCAGGGTTTCCTCTACCTCTGATGGCTTCTTTATTTCCCAAGAGGGTTAGAAAGGAGGGGTATTAAGAATGTCAAAGGGGGTGTCAATATCAAGCAGATAGGGCATAGCTTAACCCTAGCTAACTTACTTAGCATAGCAATACTAGTAAAACAATACTTTATGCATGAAAAATAATTCGAAGTGTGTAATGCAAATATGGGTTCAACATGATTAGCGTAGGTTGCTTGCCTCGCTCGGCAAAGTCTTCAATGCTTTTGGTCACTCCTTGAACATCCTTGAATCTTCCGAAAAATAACATTTTCTACTCGCTGAAAAAAAATAGCACACAATCAATAGACAGTACATGCAAATGGCTCCAAAATTTACAAAATTAGTATTAATGGAAAAACACCATCAGCATCCCGTGCGAGCACACACACAAAGCAAAGCTCGATGCTTTCACTCGCTGCACTATACTAGGGCAGGTGCAGTTTCTTCGCTAGAGAAACAATGCATATGGTTCAGACTTTTTCAGACAATTAAATTGCAACATCACAATCTAATATCAAACATCCGAGTGCAAAACATCAAGTCTGTTCAGGTTGGAATATGACTAGGATTACCCACAGCCATGTTTTAATTTTGTGGATTTTTTCACTCCATGCACTATGCTGAACGCAAACAGAAGTTTTTCACTCGAGAAGCATTGTACAGGTTTCAGACTTCCTCAGAAAATAGTTTGCCTGAGCGCAAACGTGTCATGTCTGTTCAATTAGGATTAGTCACAGCTAGAATCAAGATCGTGTTCGACTAGGATTACTCACAGCCAGAATCAAGACCTAAGACCGCACAGCAGGCCTCCGGATGGGAGGTTTAAGAGGGAGAAAAGCAACCACAGGATCAGCCATGACTTGGGACAGCTTTCCTCTAGTGCTTGTGATTGAAAGGGAGGACATCACTGGAGAAAAAGAGAGAATATGTCAAGACTCAAGAGGAAGGAGTAGTACTAGGTTTAACTACTTGAGAGTTTACAGCAATTTTTCAGTATTTTGTTTGCAATTATTCTTGCATTTCAAGTAGTTTTGTTTGCAATTTTGTTTTCCTGCCTGTGATTAGTTGAGATAGATCGGAGCAGTTGCATACTCCGCATAATTTCTCGCCTTGTTTTCTCACCATTTCGAAGGACTTGTTTACATAACCGCTCAAGTCGGTCTGCCTATACCTTGCCTGTACCTATGCCTATACCTTGTAAGCATAACCCGGTTCAAGTCGGTCTGCTTACAAGTCTGACGCCAAGGACCAAAGCTAGGTGCATGGCAGTTGGAAACCGGCCAAGACAGTGCAAGACCCAAGATAGATCCCTGCACCTAATCCAGGGCCTCAACCTGACAAACGCTGGATATTATGTCGCCCCAGAACGCTGCACCGTGGGCAGCAGCAGGCACAGGCAGGACCAGGGCACTCAGATCCTGCATGCAATGCACCCAAACATTATGCTATGCTATGAGCGGGCAAAACTGCACCACCGATCGAGCCATCGTCCAATAACAACAAGACATACATATACATCTCTATCTCCCTCCGTCTCCATCTAAGAGATCGGTGACATCGACATGAATGCCGCGAGGACACACAGCCCCAGTGGCCAAACGCCAGGACACACACAGTGAAGCGCTGGCTCATATATATCGCTCAGATCAGATGGGTGGGCAGCCCATGTCCTTGCGCAAGATGAAAGTGACAATACCGTTGAGCGAACGTTGATGGTCCTAGCAAAAACGTGACATGTCTAACCCATTATAGACTAGCCAAAGAGGCCCTTGACTTTGGTTGGGCACTGTTGGTTCATGACAGCAACCACTCATCCGTCGCGTCTCATCTCGTTTGTCCCACCTGTACGCATATCTAAGACAGTAACTATTTGGTTCTCACCGGGACACATCTTGAGTGTGACGCATAGTACTAGTTAGACCATGACACGGGCGTGCATTTTCATTTTCAGATGATACAACAAGGCCATGAGATGTGGCGAAGACACATACATAGGAAGGTAGAGTAGATAAATATCGCATAGGCATTCTGGCGACGAAATGCACACCTCAGGATGAGCACAGGGAGGCCTTCTGCTTTACCAGCAGCTGGTTCAGCTTGACCACCAGCTGATAGTTGCTGCACATGTAATCCTGGAACGATCCCCGGAGACTCCGGAGGTCGCCTACGTGGTTCCCGTTGGAGCCCGGGTTCAGCAGCGTGGTGAAGAGCTGAAGGACAAAAAGGTGGAGGGGTTATCACTCTGGGCATCACTTTTGTAAGCAAAATCAAGAGCTCACGGCAGCACAACCTTTTAAATGACAATTTGGGTTGGTGCATGTAGCTTCCACCTGTTCCGGGCACCTTAGCGATGCTCATCTCTTCCCCGTGCAGCATCATGAGTGCAATCACGCACAGACCAAAAGTGCCAACCTGCGCAAGAGACGAAACCAAATCGATTTGCAGACGACTTCTTTCCGTGATTGCTAATAAGGCTGTGAATAACTTTGAAGGGTACAGACTTGATATGTCCAGCTTCTCTCTTCTTGCATTTCAATGCAACTGATTTGGCTCTGATTTGTCGCATTGCAGGGAGAAGTGAAGATGAGGGCGGCGTTGGGCGTAGTGGATCAGGTAGGAGGGCTTCTTCACCTCAAACGACTAAGCCGCCAAGTTTGTGGCCGCCTGCGCAACAAGCACAGACGCAATTCCGTCGCCTGAATCCACGGCGTGAGACGAGACGGAACGAGAGGAGACGAGAGGAGGGGGGGACGCTAGCCGGACCTGCGGGGAGAGGTGGGCGACGTCGACGCCCCGAGAGATGAGGGCGAGAAGGTGCTTAAGGGCGTCCAGCTTGTCGCCGTCGAAGCGGGAGTCGAGGAGCGCCGGGATGGCGGCGCCGTCCGGGTCGTCCTAGAGGTGCGCGTCCGCCCCACTGCCCACGGCGGTGCCGCGCCGCTGGCCCGCATCCCGCACATCTCCGAATCAGACTCTCGATAGGCGGCGAGGCTGCGCGGCGCGGATCTTGCGTGCCCGAGCTCCCTCGTCGAACGCGGCGGCGAGGCTGCGCGGCGCGGATCTCGGCGGCCGTCGCGCCCCGAGACGAGGTCTGAGTCCGTCTCGTTCACGGGAGCGCGATGGGTACGAGCGGGCCTGTGTAACCTGGGCCGTCCACGAGAGGGACTGTGTCGTATTTTCTGTGGGCCTGATCCACGTACCGGGCTTGTTTGGTACCGGTGGAGCGGGAGCAGACGGCGGCCTGCTGCTAGTGCTACGGGTAAGCTGTACCTGGAAATTTGCCTCAAAAAAAAATGCTGTACCTGGAAATGTTTCTCAAAAAAAAAAACTGTACCTGGAAACTATAGCCCCACATCGCCAGTTTCATTAACTCAAAAATGATTAAAGAAATAAAAAATAATTCAAAAAACACACATTAAAAAAAATCTTTCTAAATCATCCTTCCTATAAAAAGATGAAAGGTAGCTTTGATATAGTTTTAAATATATATTCTTTGGATTAATATAGTTTTAAGTGAGCTTAGGCTTTGATATGAAATTGCATGATTTATTTGTGCTCTATTATAATGTATACATTTACAAAGGAAAATGATGATATTCCTACTAGACAGTATTTTGGGGATAATATTGTATAGGAAAGCGAATATCCATTTCTGAGCCCAGGCTCAGCTGCATCCGGCGAAGAGAAAATTCACAAAAAATGCTAAAAAAATAGAAAAATCCAAAAAAAATCATGGAAGATAATTGGGACAATTGCATTTTTACCCCTAGTTGGTTCCTACCCACGGGTTTTGCCCTTACTTTTCGAGCTTGCTCAGTTTTGCCCTTACTTTTTCCGTCATGGTCCCTCGAATGCCCTTTGACCGTTTGACCAAAACTTCGAAAATTCATAACTAATTCATATGAACTCAGAAAAATGCAAATAAGATATCAAAGTGTTCAGATAAACATTACCTTTATGTGCATATCATTTGCACTCAGGACAAAAGCAGCCTTTAAACTACCTGAGGTAATTAATGATATTAACATTATTAAAAATAAAAAGGTATAAACAATATTTTTTCATGAATAAAAATTACATGCAAATGTAGGTGATGTTTTCTGAACATCCAGATATCTTACTTGCATTTTTCTGAGTTCGTATCATCTTGTTAAGAATGTCCTAACGACTTTGACCATTATTTGGAAACTTCATAACAAGTTGATACGAACTCAGAAAAATGCAAATAAGATATCAGTATGTTCAGAAAACATCACCTACATTTGCATGTAATTTTTATTCATGAAAAAAATATTGTTTATACCTTTTTATTTTTAATAATGTTAATATCATTAATTACCTCAGGTAGTTTAAAGGCTGCTTTTGTCCTGAATGCAAATGATGTGCACATAAAGGTAATGTTTATCTGAACATTTTGATATCTTATTTGCATTTTTCTAAGTTCATATGAATTAGTTATGAATTTTTAAAGTTTTGGTCAAACGGTCAAAGGGCATTCGAGGGACCTCGACGGAAAAAGTAAGGGCAAAACTGAGCAAGCTCGAAAAGTAAGGGCAAAACCCGTGGGTAGGAACCAACTAGGGGTAAAAATGCAATTGTCCCAAGATAATTTGATGCATGAGGTGCGCGTAAAATTTCAGATCATTTGAACATATGAGCAGGTCTTGGCAAAAAGACAAAATAGGTCAGAACAATACATGAACAGTAAACTTTTCCACAGACCCCAAATTTGTCATTTTTGCCGAGAGCAGATGTCCGAATGGTATGAAATTTGGAGCGCACCTCATGCACCAAATTATCTTCCATGCAAAAAGAAATAGGAATTTTTTTTATAGTATTCTGTTCATTGCGGGTGCAGCTAAGCCTGGGCACTGAATCGCCTCATCTGAAAGGAAAGTGGCTATTCTCTAGTTTTGTTATATATCCCTGGTATTTCTCAACTCTGAAACAAAGCTTTGTAGCAGCTACAATAGTAGCCCGTTCTTGTAGTTCCGGTTTCACCTGTGCAAAGACGAAATTTTAGTAGATACAATTAATCTTTGTGATAATTACTTGATGAAGCTACCAAAATAAATTTACTAAACTATATCTGTTATTATCTATGTTTGACTATATCTGTCACGATGGCTATTCTCTATGTTGGGACTTTTTTGAAGATGTAAAAGGCATTTTTTGCATCACCAAATATACATCATTTATGGAACACCTACTTTTACATCTCGAATTATACATCTTCTATTGGAGATGCTCCAAGAGAGTACTTTTTTGTGTTAGTTGGGAAGAAAGGGATTGCATGCATCGATAATTCATTAATCAGGTGCATGGTGCACATATATAGATACAGGGGGTGGCCTCTACTTGTCTCCTAAGATGTACAAATATACGAGGGGAGAAAGAAGATACGGCAGGAATAAATACAAGTCCCTAGTCCTATACATGTTCAACACCCTCCCCCCCCCCCCCCCCCCCCGGCAGTCGAAGCGTCGTCGGAGACGCAAAGACTGGACTGAAACTCCTCAAAGGTCGATGTCGGTAGGCCTTTCGTCATAACATCGGTGAAATGCTGAACGATAGGCACATGCAAAACTCGAATACGCCCAAATGCCACTTGTTCACGCACAAAGTGAATGTCGAGCTCATTGTGCTTTGTGCGGCGGTGATGAACAGGGTTTGCGAAGAGGTTGACGACAAAGACGTTGTCACAACAGACAATCGTGGCCTTGTGAACCTCACAAAGCAACTCCTGAAGCAACTGACAGATCCATGAGCACTCACCAACGGCATTAGCCACAGCCCGATACTCCGCCTCAGCATTTGAGCGAGAGAGCGTGGGCTGTCGCTTGGATGACCCCGAAATCAGCGAGGGCCCGAGGTAAACGCAGTAGCCGGATGTAGAGCGATGAGTGTCGGGGCAGCCAGCCCAGTCTGCATCCGAATATGCCACAATGTCGGTGGAAGAGGAAGCCATCAAGGTGAGTCCCCGGGTCATAGTGCCGTGTATTTACCGGAGAATGCGCTTCACCAGAGTCTAGTGGGAGTCACGTGGGGAGTGCATGGGGAGTGCCGGCGGAGAAACTGCACCTACGGCGAGGTTGCAGAACCGGAGCTACCCCCGGTCTCCACCTTCGACCGCTCCAAGGCGATGCGGAGGGCAAGCTCATAGTCCAGATCCAGGTAGGAGTCGGAGCTGCTATTGGAGCTCGACATTGCACCGGATTCAATCGGAAACTGTGCGGGGAGAGGAGAGGACGGAGCGAGAGGAGAGAGTGAGTGAGCTAGGGTTTCGGAGCGATGAGCCGGATGGAGTTTTTTGTGGGACAGCTGTGGGGTCGGTGGTGGCCCGGGCTTGTCAGGCGGACGCGCCCGGGCATGCCCGGGTCACCCCATATCCGCCTCATATTTGGGCTGGATATGAGGGGTGTCGGTCAGCCCGGCGTTTGAGGCCCGTTTGAGGCGTCCGTCTGGGTCAAAAAATCGTGACCGGTCAGTGACCAGACGGGCAGCCCGGGCGTTTGAGGCCGATTTGAGGCGCCCGGTTGTAGATGCTCTTAGCCTATGGAGGCCCTTGCAGATGCCAATGAAACTGCTTACCAACAGAAAACCAGCAACGCCAAGGCTTGCATCGAAGAATCATCGGATTGAATCCACCATTGCATATGGGCATTATGAGTCTGTGAACAGGGCCGACATGAACACCATAGCCCTCGTCTTTGTAACGAGTCAACAGGGGGATTTTCCCCATGCTTCCCATATCCTTCGCATCAAACCAAACTAGTCGGGGAATGACATCGAATCCACCTTCCAGCAACCACTTGCCCAATTCCAACATAGTCGAAAACTCGCACGAGCCAACCCCAACATTAATTAGGACATCGATCACCTAGTGGGGTTGAAGTTTATGCAACTGAAGGATACGATTTGGGTTTGGGGAGCATAAGGAGTCCCACGGCTGACGAGGTCAGTGGTGTCTGCACACCCTATACGTTGTTGTGCGCCTTCTGCGAGCCATGTTTAGTAAGACTGAATTTGGTAACAATATGCTTCTTATGGCAAGTTTGTTTGCACACTTGATGGTATTTGTCGTTCATCCATTTATGCAGAAAAGCTTCCACATGTGTGACGGACAAGTGTTCCTTGGCTATCAAATCGGATAAGTATCTGCTTTCAATTCTGACCCAAACATGTTTTTGGCAAGAACCTCAACCTGTCAAATGGCTGGGGTTTACTAATGCTTCTGCATTGATAATAGCAATTTGTATTTGTGGCCGATGTTGGGTTGGTAAATTGACAGATATCTTGGCTTGCAAAATTTTAGCGGTGAAATCGACCTACAGATGTTTAGGGCGTGTTTGGTTGCCTGCATATGGCCCAGCCTGGCCCGTGCGGGAAGAACTTGGCCCGTTTGGTTGCCTGCATTTACTGTGCGGCCCGCATCGCACGAAAGTTAAAGCACGTCCAGGCCAGGCCCAGGGGAAACGCCCGAATCGGCAGTAACTCGTCAGCCTGGCTCGGGCGAGGTAGGGGAGGGCGACGCGCTTCTCCCCTCGTGCGAGCAGGGAGATGGCGCGAGCTCGCCCGCGTCACCGAAAAATCGGCGGGAGGATTTCAGCTCACCTCCCGCTGAGTCCACCCCTATTTATCCCCTCCCTCACCGCCCCAACTCCCGCCACCATTCTCCCTCTGTTCGAGCTTTCCCGCCGATGCGCATCGGCACCAACGAGCAGGTAAGCGACGCATCTTCATCGGTCGACGGTCCACGGTGTTGGCGCTCCTTCACCGGCCGACGTTGATCTTCCATGACCGTCCCCCCTTGTCCTCGAGCTGCAGCCATGGCCTCTGTGAGTTCAATCCCCCTTTCTCTCTGTTCCTTCTAGCTAGATCTGAGCTGCAGCTAGGGTTTGATCTAGATGCATGGTTGATTAGTGGTCTGATATGTGAGCTGATATGGTTGATTGCTATGTTGTGGTTGCAATTTGTGGTAGGGCTAGATGTTCAAGCATGTGGTAGGCTAGATTAGTAGTAGAGTTTGAAGTTGAACCTTGTGCTTGTGTTGATTCGCGCTTAGATCTGTGATTTGTAGCTATTGGCATTTGTAGCATGTTGTTTGTTGTAGATGTATGCTCCTGCTCATAGATTGTCTGGTATGCTTAGTATGATAGCGATGAAGCATGTGCTTGCTATGATAGTGATGAACCATGTACATGTATGCTCCTGCTTTCATGGATTGTCCGGTATGTTGTGTGCTATGCTTACTGTCAATGCATGCTATGATTGTAGGACATGACCACGTAGACGCAAGATCTTAGTCAGGCCCTTGTCCTGTCCGATGGCCAGTTTGCTCCATCGTTTGTCGAGGACTCGAAGCCTATGTCCGAGATGGCACCTGATTCAGAGGTGTTCGCGTCTGATTCCCTCTATGTGCCAGTAGTGCTCGTTGAGCCAACTCCCGCTGCTGCTGCTACTGCCGCTGCACTCAAGGTAGCAGCAGCAAAGGCAAAGAAGGATGGTAGGTCGAACAACATGAAGTGGCAGCCGTTCATGTCCATGTTCGTGCTGAACAAGATGTGTGAGCTCACCTCTAGTGGAGTTAGGACTGACAAGGGCTTCAAGGAGGTGCACTTGAACACCGTTGCGAAGCAGGTGTTAGAGTTCTGTGGGCAGGAGGTGTCTGCCACCCAGGTGTACAACCACCTGAGGAAGTGGAGAAGTCGATGGATCCAAGTGTCCAAGCTGAGAGACCTTAGCGGCGCCTCATGGGATGACAACAAGGGCCAGGGTGTTGCGTTCGTTGTCATGGCCGACGCTCACAGGGTGCTGTGGCTCAGGAGCTGGCTGAGCAAGCACTACTACTAGAGTAGTGTTGCCTGTGAGCGTGCATGATCCCCGACGGCGATGGCGGTGGCGACGACGTTGACGATGACGATGACGATGTACATTCTGTGTAGCTAGGGCTCAAAAACTATTTGATGGTATGTATATTTTGGTGAGGTGGTATATACTAACCCCTCATGCTGATGGTGAACTTGCGGTGGTAGGACGACACCCTCTTTTGGATGTGGTGGTAGGTTAACACCAATGTAGTGCTAGGTAGAACTTGCTATGCCGTATGATCATGCATGCTTTACTTATTCTCTTCTGCTCCATTGTTGTTTGTGTGCTACTTTGCTTGCTAATTGTGTGCTCCATTGATTTGCTGCTTCAACTCTTGCTCTTGTGCATTGCTAGGGAAAGTGGTATGCCGTGTTCATCGGTAAGGCTCCAGGGGTTTCTAGTTCATGGGAAGAAGCCAGTGCACAAGTGGCATTGTATAGCAATAGCAGCCATAGAGGGTTCAAGACTAGGCAGGCAACAGAACAAGCTTACTCCGGCTGGGTGCGAAAGCACGGAGGCAGCAGTGTTGACAGTGGCAAGGTTGGAGGTGTCAAGGTGGATCGTCAGTTTGGGCTGAAGCTGAAGAACTTCATCATCTTCGCCCAGTTCATCGCCATTGATGTGTTGTGGCGTTGGTGTGCTAGGTGTGATCATTGTGGGTAAGCTTACCAACTAGGGTACAAGGTAAGCACAACATGTACGCCATATGCAACCAAACGCCATGTTTATGTGCCGCTTGGGCCAATGCAGGCAACCAAACAAAGTGCACTTGCGTATTACCTAATGCAGGGACACTAGATACAGGCAAGCAAACAACTTGCAGATAGCGTATTAGGGCTTGTTTTTGCTCAACCAGGCTGGGTTGAGAAGTGTATGCGATTCAGGAACTGTAGCAAACGGCAACCAAACACGCCCTTATTTCCTCACCCAGATTTCTTACAGGGTAAGCAAATGTCCCTGGGCTGGGGCTTAGTAATGCTTCTGGCGAAGAGAAAGGTGCCCCAGCCCATTTTATTCAAGTGAAGCCACATGTATCATGCATTTTCTATTAAAAAAACAGGTATCATGCTTTCCGGTTCAGTTTTTTAGCTCACTAGATGCACCTGACTTGTTTGGATGCCGCAGTGAAATGAATTTCTGTGAATCAAAATTCTGGGTTGATGGAGAGGGTATGTGCAGGACTGCGTATGTGTTTGCATTTGGTTTTCCATCCTTTAGTAATTCTTTCTTGAGCTAGTACTTTTTATGATTTCCGGTGTATTGAGTGAGTTAAAAACATATCCCAACTTTATAAAAAGGCAAAGTAACTTTCCTATGATTGTAATTATGATCATGCCAATGAGAAATTAAAATAAGCATCTTTTAGCTCCAGTTGGCTATGCAGTACTCAAATAAGTACATAAGATCTTTAAATCTAAAAAAAGGTACATAAGATCTTTTCATCTAATGAACAAGTGGATCTTTTGTACCCAGTAGATCAAACTGTCTTTTCATCTAAATGAAGAAGTGGATATCTTGTATCCAATAGATGAACTACATAATATCTTTTCACTGTATTGTTTGATTAAATCCTCCAACATGCATACATTGCATCCGTGAATCTTGGTATTTTTTAGATACTTTCAGTTGACTCAAAAAGAACTAAGATAAAATGAGCTCTTTGTGCGACTTGCGGTAAACGTCTTAGCCTTCCTGGCCGGATGTGTTGCGTGTTAAATAGCTGGGTTGCAAGCCCGGATACGCGTACAGGTTGTTGGGATACATCTTGGAGAGAAATAATACTAGAGATAAGAGAAGATAAAGATTACAAAGTATCCTAGCTAACTAACTACTCCACGATTGATGATCCTCCTGGTTGTGTGCGCATCTCCTTGTTGTACACGCAACAATATCATGTTTGACACCCTCCCTTGATCACAACTTCATCAAGTTGAGATTATGCTTGAAGTCTTCAAAACTTCTTGTGGGTAGAGCTTTGGTGAAACCATCCGCAACTTGGTCTTGAGAATGAATAAACTGAATATCTAAGAGTTTATCTGCAACTCTTTCTCGGACGAAGTGAAAATCTATCTCAATGTGTTTAGTTCTAGCATGAAAGATTGGATTTGCTGATAGGTAGGTAGCACCTAGATTATCACACCATAGACATGGAGCTCTAGTGTTTTTCATACCTAGTTCCTTCAAAATTGACTGCACCCATATGATCTCTTCTGTTGCATTTGCCAATGCTTTGTACTCTGCTTCTGTGCTGGATCTGGAAACAGTGGCTTGCTTCCTTGCACTCCAAGATATCAAATTGGGTCCAAAAAATACTTCAAAACCACCAGTTGAGCGTCTGTCATCTAGACAACCTGCCCAGTCCGAGTCAGAGAAGGCACTAATAAGTGTAGAGGATGACTTTCTGAAATTTAAGCCAATGCTCAATGTATTCTTCACATATCTTATTATGCATTTTGCAGCAGTCAAGTGGACTGTAGTAGGTGCATGCAGGAACTGACATACTTTGTTAACAACAAATGAAATGTCTGGTCTGGTAAGTGTTAAGTACTGAAGTGCACCTACCAGGCTTCTGTATTTTGTACTATTTTCTAAATCCAAAAGCTCTCCTTCAGCAAGAGATAATTTTTCTGTGCTAGATAAAGGAGTGGGTGCAGGCTTACAACTTTGCAGACCAGCCTTTTTTACTAAGTCTGTTGCATATTTTTCTTGAGAGAGGTGAAGACCATCTTTGTGTTGCTTGACCTCAATACCAAGAAGTAGTGTTGATCTCCTAGATCCTTGAGAGCAAATTCTGCACTTAAGTCCTTCAACAGTGTTGTTATTGCTTCATCAGATGAGCTTGTCACAATTATATCATCAACATAAGTGAGGACAAATATGGATATATTTGACCTGTTATAGATAAATAACGAAGTGTCAGACTTTGAAGGAACAAAACCAAGTGCTTGCATCTTTTCACTGAGGCGAGAATACCATGCTCTTAGCGCCTGTTTCAGTCCATACAGGGCCTTGTCAAGTTTGCACACATGAAGTGGTGCTTGTGCATTTACAAACCTAGGAGGTTGTTTCATGTAAATCTCTTCTTCCAGAACACCATGGAGGAACGCGTTCTGAACATCTAGCTGTCGTAGACTCCATCCCCTGGACACAGCAATGGACAAAACAAGACGAATAGTAGCAGCTTTAACAACTGGACTAAACGTGTCCTCATAGTCAATACCATACCTTTGTTTAAAACCCTTTGCAACAAGTCTAGCTTTGTATCGGTCAATGGTTCCATCAGCTTTCCTTTTTATCCTGAAGACCCACTTACAGTCAATAAGGTTTTTACCTTGTCGTGGGGGAACCAGGTGCCATGTTTTGTTTTTCTTGAGTGCCATAATTTCATCTTGCATTGCCTTTCTCCAATTTGCATCACCAAGAGCCTCTTCGAGAGTGTTGGGTTCTCCAGGTTCACCTGTCGAACATACCAGCCCATATTTTGTAATATGTTTGTAATCAATAGGCTTAGTTACCCCTTGTTGTAGTCGTGTGCAACATGGAGTAGTAGCAGGAGCCACTACAGAGAGCTCCGGCGCAGAGGATCCCAAGCCTGGATCGGGTTGATCCTCCCCCGATCCCGAGGAGAATCCGTGAGCAGCTCCAGAACCAGCGGTGTCGGCAGCAGGTGTCGGGGTCGGATCTTCTGCGGTCGCCAGTTGCGGTGCAAGGGACGAATCGGCCACAGAAGATCTCGGCCGAGCGCGTCATCATTGCCCCATGATTGCCTGGGCCCCGTGTCGACAGGGTCTGTCCCCGCGCCCATCCGACGAGTCGCGAGCCGCCGCTTGTACACGCGCGGTTGGGCCTCAAGCCACGCATGGCCCGGGCCAGCGTCGGCCTGCCATCTGTTGGGCGGCGATTGGCGTGCGCGAGGGGAGGCGTCGTGGCCCGCCAGGTTCTACCGCGTGGCTGGCGCGGGTGACTCCTGTTGGGGAACGTAGTAATTTCAAAAAATTCCTACGCACACGCAAGATCATGGTGATGCATAGCAACGAGAGGGGAGAGTGTTGTCCACGTACCCTCGTAGACCGAAAACGGAAGCGTTAGCACAACGCGGTTGATGTAGTCGTACGTCTTCACAATCCGACTGATCAAGTACCGAACGCACGGCACCTCCGAGTTCAGCACACGTTCAGCCCGATGACGTCCCTCGAACTCCGATCCAGCCGAGTGTTGAGGGAGAGTTTCGTCAGCATGACGGCGTGGTGACGATGATGATGTTCTACCGATGCAGGGCTTTGCCTAAGCACCGCTACAGTATTATCGAGGTGGACTATGGTGGAGGAGGGCACCACACACGGCCAAAGTATCAAACGATCAATTGTTGTGTTTCTAGGGTGCCCCCCTACCCCCATATATAAAGGAGCAAGGGGGGAGGTGCGGCCGGCCAGGAGGGGGCGCGCCAGGAGGAGTCCTACTCCCACCGGGAGTAGGACTCCCTCCCTTTTCCTTGTTGGATTAGGAGTGGAGGGGGAAAGAGGAGGGAGAGAGGAAGGAAAGGGGGGCGACGCCCCCCTCTCCTTGTCCTATTCGGACTAGGGGAGGGAGAGTTGAGGGAGAAATCAGCACACGTTCAGCCCGATGACGTCCCTCGAACTCCGATCCAGCCGAGTGTTGAGGGAGAGTTTCGTCAGCATGATGGCGTGGTGACGATGATGATGTTCTACCGACGCAGGGCTTCGCCTAAGCACCGCTACAGTATTATCGAGGTGGACTATGGTGGAGGGGGGCACCGCACACGGCTAAAGGATCAAACGATCAATTGTTGTGTCTCTAGGGTGCCCCCTGCCCCTGTATATAAAGGAGCAAGGGGGGGTGCGGCCGGCCAGGAGGGGGCGCGCCAGGAGGAGTCCTACTCCCATCGGGAGTAGGACTCCCACCCTTTTCCTTGTTGGATTAGGAGTGGAGGGGGAAAGAGGAGGGAGAGAGGAAGGAAAGGGGGGCGCCGCCCCCCTCTCCTTGTCCTATTCGGACTAGGGGGGAGGGGCGCGCGGCCCTGCCCTGGCCGCCTCTCCTCTTCTCCACAAAGGCCCACTATGGCCCATTAAGCCCCGAGGGTTCTGGTAACCCCTCGGTACTCCGATAAAATCCCGATTTCACCCGGAACACTTCCGATATCCAAATATAGGCTTCCAATAAATCAATCTTCATGTCTCGACCATTTCGAGACTACTCGTCATGTCCGTGATCACATCCGGGACTCCTAACAACCTTCGGTACATCAAAACTCATAAACTCATAATATAACTGTCATCGCAACTTTAAGCGTGCGGACCCTACGGGTTCGAGAACTATGTAGACATGACCGAGACACGTCTCCGGTCAATAACCAATAGCGGAACCTGGATGCTCATATTGGCTCCCACATATTATACGAAGATCTTTATCGGTCAGACCGCATAACAACATACGTTGTTCCCTTTGTCATCGGTATGTTACTTGCCCGAGATTCGATCGTCGGTATCTTAATACCTAGTTCAATCTCGTTACCGGCAAGTCTCTTTACTCGTTCCGTAATACATCATCCCGCAACTAACTCATTAGCTGCAATGCTTGCAAGGCTTATAGTGATGTGCATTACCGAGTGGGCCCAGAGATACCTCTCCGACAATCGGAGTGAAAATCCTAATCTCGAAATACGCCAACCCAACAAGTACCTTCGGAGACACCTGTAGAGCACCTTTATAATCACCCAGTTACGTTTGTGACGTTTGATAGCACACAAAGTGTTCCTCCGGTAAACGGGAGTTGCATAATCTCATAGTCATAGGAACATGTATAAGTCATGAAGAAAGCAATAGCAACATACTAAACGATCAAGTGCTAAGCTAACGGAATGGGTCAAGTCAATCACATCATTCTCCTAATGATGTGATCCCGTTAATCAAACGACAACTCTTTGTCCATGGCTAGGAACATAACCATCTTTGATCAACGAGCTAGTCAAGTAGAGGCATACTAGTGACACTCTGTTTATCTATGTATTCACACATGTATCATGTTTCCGGTTAATACAATTCTAGCATGAATAATAAACATTTATCATGAAATAAGGAAATAAATAATAACTTTATTATTGCCTCTAGGGCATATTTCCTTCAGTCTCCCACTTGCACTAGAGTCAATAATCTAGTTCACATCGTCATGTGATTTAACACCAATAGTTCACATCTTTATGTGATCAGTTCACATTGCTATGTGACTAACACCCAAAGGGTTTACTAGAGTCAATAATCTAGTTCACATCGCTATGTGATTAACACCCAAAGAGTACTAAGTGTGATCATGTTTTGCTTATGAGAGAAGTTTAGTCAACGGGTCTGCCACATTCAGATCCGTATGTATTTCGCAAATTTATATGTCTACAATGCTCTGCACGGAGCTACTCTAGCTAATTGCTCTCACTATGTATCTAGATCGAGACTTAGAGTCATCTGGATCAGTGTCAAAACTTGCATCGACGTAACCCTTTACGACGAACCTTTTGTCACCTCCATAATCGAGAAACATATCCTTATTCCACTAAGGATAGTTTTTGACCACTGTCCAGTGATCTACTCCTAGATCACTATTGTACTTCCTTGCTAAACACAGTGTAGGGTATACAATAGATCTGGTACACAGCATGGCATACTTTATAGAACCTATGGCTGAGGCACAAGGAATGACTTTCATTCTCTTTCTATCTTCTGCCGTCGTCGGGCTTTGAGTCTTACTCAATTTCACACCTTGTAACACAGGCAAGAACTCTTTCTTTGACTATTCTATTTTGAACTACTTCAAAATCTTGTCAAGGTATGTACTCATTGAAAAAACTTATCAAGCGTCTTGATCTATCTCTATAGATCTTTATGCTCAATATGTAAGCAGCTTCACTGAGGTCTTTCTTTGAAAAACTCCTTTCAAATACTCCTTTATGCTTTGCATAATAATTCTACATTATTTCGATCAACAATATGTCATTCACATATACTTATCAGAAATGTTGTAGTGCTCCCACTCACTTTCTTGTAAATACAGGCTTCACCGTAAGTCTGTATAAAACTATATGCTTTGATCAACTCATCAAAGCGTATATTCCAACTCTGAGATGCTTGCACCAGTCCATAGAAGGATCGCTGGAGCTTGCATATTTTGTTAGCACCTTTAGGATTGACAAAACCTTCTGGTTGCATCATATACAACTCTTCTTTAATAAATCCATTAAGGAATGTAGTTTTGTTTATCCATTTGCCAGATTTCATAAAATGCGGCAATTGCCAACATGATTCGGACAGACTTAAGCATAGATACGAGTGAGAAACTCTCATCGTAGTCAACACCTTGAACTTGTCGAAAACCTTTTGCGACAATTCTAGCTTTGTAGATAGTAACACTACTATCAACGTCCGTCTTCCTCTTGAAGATCCATTTAATCTCAATGGCTCACCAATCATCGGGCAAGTCAATCAAAGTCCATACTTTGTTCTTATACATGGATCCCATCTCAGATTTCATGGCCTTAAACCATTTTGCGGAATCTGGGCTCATCATCGCTTCCTCATAGTTCGTAGGTTCGTCATGGTCAAGTAACATGACCTCCAGAACAGGATTAACGTACCACTCTGGTGCGGATCTTACTCTGGTTTACCTACGAGATTCGGTAGTAACTTGATCTGAAGTTTCATGATCATCATCATTAGCTTCCTTACTAATTGGTGTAGGAGTCACAGGAACAGATTTCTGTGATAAACTACTTTCCAATAAGGGAGCAGGTACAGTTACCTCATCAAGTTCTACTTTCCTCCCACTCACTTCTTTCGAGAGAAACTCCTTCTCTAGAAAGGATCCATTCTTAGCAACGAATGTCTTGCCTTCGGATCTGTGATAGAAGGTGTACCCAACTGTCTCCTTTGGGTATCCTATGAAGACACAATTCTCCAATTTGGGTTCGAGCTTATCAGGTTGAAACTTTTTCACATAAGCATCGTAACCCCAAACTTTAAGAAACGATAGCTTAGGTTTCTTGCTAAACCATAGTTCATACGGTGTCGTCTCAACGGATTAGACGGTGCCCTATTAACGTGAATGCAGCTGTCTCTAATGCATAACCCCAAAACGATAGTGGTAAATCGGTAAGAGACATCATAGATTGCACTATATCCAATAAAGTACGGTTATGACGTTCGGACACACCATTACGCTGTGGTGTTCCGGGTGGCGTGAGTTGCGAAACTATTCCGCATTGTTTCAAATGTAGACCAAACTCATAATCAAATATTCTCCTCCACGATCTGATCGTAGAAACTTTATTTTCTTGTTACGATGATTTTCAACTTCACTCTGAAATTCTTTGAACTTTTCAAATGTTTCAGACTTATGTTTCATTAAGTAGATATACCCATATCTGCTCAAATCATCTGTGAAGGTGAGAAAATAACGATATCCGCCACGAGCCTCAATATTCATCGGACCACATACATCTGTATGTATGATTTCCAACAAATATGTTGCTCTCTCCATAGTACCGGAGAACGGCGTTTTAGTCATCTTGCCCAAGAGGCATGGTTCGCAAGCATCAAGTGATTCCAAAAGCCCATCAGCATGGAGTTTCTTCATGCGCTTTACACCAATATGACCTAAACGGCAGTGCCACAAATAAGTTGCACTATCATTATTAACTTTGCATCTTTTGGCTTCAATATTATGAATATGTGTATCACTACGATCGAGATCCAACGAACCATTTTCATTGGGTGTGTAACCATATAAGGTTTTATTCATGTAAATAGAACAACAATTATTCTCTAACTTAAATGAATAACCGTATTGCAATAAACATGATCAAATCATATTCATGCTCAACGCAAACACCAAATAACACTTATTTAGGTTCAACACTAATCCTGAAAGTATAGGGAGTGTGCGATGATGATCATATCAATCTTGGAACCACTTCCAATACACATCGTCACTTCATCCTTAACTAGTTTCTGTTCATTATGCAACTCCCATTTCGAGTTACTACTCTTTAGCAACTGAACCAGTATCAAGTACCGAGGGGTTGCTATAAACACTAGTAAAGTACACATCAATAACATGTATATCAAATATACTTTTGTTCACTTTGCCATCTTTCTTATGCGCCAATTGTTTGGGGTAGTACCGCTTCCAGTGACCAGTCCTTTTTGCAGTAGAAGCACTCAGTATCAGGCTTAGGTCCAAACTTGGGCTTCTTCACTTGAGCAGCAACTTGCTTGTCGTTCTTCTTGAAGTTCCCCTTCTTTTCCCTTTGCCCTTTTCTTGAAACTAGTGATCTTGTTAACCATCAACACTTGATGCTCTTTTCTTGATTTCTACCTTCGCCGATCTCAACATCACGAAGAGCTCGGGAATCACTTTCGTCATCCCTTGCATATTATAGTTCATCACGAAGTTCTACTAACTTGGTGATGGTGACTAGAGAATTATGTCAATCACTATTTTATCTGGAAAATTAACTCCCACTTGATTCAAGCGATTGTAGTACCCAGATAATCTGAGCATATGCTCACTGCTTGAGCTATTCTCCTCCATCTTTTAGCTATAGAACTTGTTGGAGACTTCATATCTCTCAACTCGGGTATTTGCTTGAAATATTAACTTCAACTCCTGGAACATCTCATATGGTCCATGACGTTCAAAACGTCTTTGAAGTCCCGATTCTAAGCCATTAAGCATGATGCACTAAACTATCAAGTAGTCATCATATTGAGCTAGCCAAACGTTCATAACGTCTGCATCTGCTCCTGCAATAGGTCTGTCACCTAGCGGTGCATCAAGGACATAATTCTTCTGTGCAGCAATGAGGATAATCCTCAGATCACGGATCCAATCCGCATCATTGCTACTAACATCTTTCAACTCAGTTTTCTCTAGGAACATATCAAAATAAAACAGGGGAGCTAAACGCGAGCTATTGATCTACAACATATATATGCTAATACTACCAGGACTAAGTTCATGATAAATTAAAGTTCAATTAATCATATTACTTAAGAACTCCCACTTAGATAGACATCCCTTTAATCCTCTAAGTGATCACATGATCCATATCAACTAAACCATAACCGATCATCGCGTGAAATGGAGTAGCTTTCAATGGTGAACATCATTATGTTGATCATATCTACTATATGATTCACGCTCGACCTTTCGGTCTCAGTGTTCCGAGGCCATATCTGCATATGCTAGGCTCGTCAAGTTTAACCTGAGTATTCTGCGTGTGCAAAACTGGCTTGCACCCATTGTAGATGGACGTAGAGCTTATCACACCCGATCATCACGTGGTGTCTGGGCACGACGAACTTTGGCAACGGTGCATACTCAGGGAGAACACTTTTATCTTGAAATTTAGTGAGAGATCATCTTATAATGCTACCGTCAATCAAAGCAAGATAAGATGCATAAAAGATAAACATCACATGCAATCAATATAAGTGATATGATATGGCCATCATCATCTTGTGCTTGTGATCTCCATCTCCGAAGCACCGTCATGATCACCATCTTCACCGGCGCGACACCTTGATCTCCATTGTAGAATCGTTGTCGTCTCGCCAATCTTATGCTTCTACGACTATCGCTACCGCTTAGTGATAAAGTAATGCATTACAGGGCGATTGCACTGCATACAATAAAGCGACAACCATATGGCTCCTGCCAGTTGCCGATAACTCGGTTACAAAACATGATAATCTCATATAATAAAATTTAGCATCATTTCTTGACCATATCACATCACAACATGCCCTGCAAAAACAAGTTAGACGTCCTCTACTTTGTTGTTGCAAGTTTTACGTGGCTGCTACTGGGCTTAGCAAGAACCGTTCTTACCTACGCATCAAAACCACAACGATAGTTTGTCAAGTTGGTGCTGTTTTAACCTTCGCAAGGACCGGGCGTAGCCACACTTGGTTCAACTAAAGTTGGAGAAACTGACACCCCGCCAGCCACCTATGTGCAAAGCACGTCGGTAGAACCAGTCTCGCGTAAGCGTACGCGTAATGTCGGTCCGGGCCACTTCATCCAACAATACCGTCGAACCAAAATATGACATGCTGGTAAGCAGTATGACTTATATCGCCCACAACTCACTTGTGTTCTACTCGTGCATATAACATCAACGCATAAAACCTGGCTCGGATGCCACTGTTGAGGAACGTAGTAATTTCAAAAAAATTCCTACGCACACGCAAGATCATGGTGATGCATAGCAACGAGAGGGGAGAGTGCTGTCCACGTACCCTCGTAGACCGAAAGCGGAAGCGTTAGCACAACGCGGTTGATGTAGTCGTATGTCTTCACGATCCGACCGATCAAGTACCGAACGCACGGCACCTCCGAGTTCAGCACACGTTCAGCCCGATGACGTCCCTCGAACTCCGATCCAGCCGAGTGTTGAGGGAGAGTTTCGTCAGCATGACGGCGTGGTGACGATGATGATGTTCTACCGATGCAGGGCTTCGCCTAAGCACCGCTACAGTATTATCGAGGTGGACTATGGTGGAGGGGGGCACCACACACGGCTAAAGTATCAAACGATCAATTGTTGTGTTTCTAGGGTGCCCCCTGCCCCCATATATAAAGGAGCAAGGGGGGAGGTGCGGCCGGCCAGGAGGGGGCGCGCCAGGAGGAGTCCTACTCCCACCGGGAGTAGGACTCCCTCCCTTTTCCTTGTTGGATTAGGAGTGGAGGGGGAAAGAGGAGGGAGAGAGGAAGGAAAGGGGGCGACGCCCCCCTCTCCTTGTCCTATTCGGACTAGGGGAGGGGCACGCGGCCCTGCCCTGCCCGCCTCTCCTCTTCTCCACAAAGGCCCACTATGGCCCATTAAGCCCCCGGGGGGTTCCGGTAACCCCTCGGTACTCCGGTAAAATCCCGATTTCACCCGGAACACTTCCGATATCCAAATATAGGCTTCCAATATACTCCCTCCGTTCCAAAATAGATGACCCAACTTTATACTAAAGTTAGTACAAAGTTGAGTCATCTATTTTGGAACGGAGGGAGTATCAATCTTCATGTCTCGACCATTTCGAGACTCCTCGTCATGTCCGTGATCACATCCGGGACTCCGAACAACCTTCGGTACATCAAAACTCATAAACTCATAATATAATTGTCATCGAAACTTTAAGCGTGCGGACCCTACGGGTTCGACAACTATGTGACATGACCGAGACACGTCTCCGGTCAATAACCAATAACGGAACCTGGATGCTCATATTGGCTCCCACATATTCTACGAAGATCTTTATCGGTCAGACCGCATAACAACATACGTTGTTCCTTTTGTCATCGGTATGTTACTTGCCCGAGATTCGATCGTCGGTATCTTAATACCTAGTTCAATCTCGTTACCGGCAAGTCTCTTTACTCGTTCCGTAATACATCATCAGACCGGCGTGCTGACCTCTCTGTTGTGCCTAGGTGGGGTTGCGACGTGTTGATCTTCCGCGGCCGGGCATGACCCAGAAAAGTGTGTTCGGCCAAATGGGATCGAGCGTGTTGGGTTATGTGGTGCACCCCTGCAGGGAAGTTTATCTATTCGAATAGCCGTGTCCCTCGGTAAAAGGACGACCCGGATTTGTACCTTGACCTTATGACAACTAGAACCGGATACTTAATAAAACACACCCTTCCAAGTGCCAGATAGAACCCGGTGATCGCTCTCTAACAGGGCGACGAGGAGGGGATCGCCGGGTAGGATTATGCTATGCGATGCTACTTGGAGGACTTCAATCTACTCTCTTCTACATGCTGCAAGATGGAGGCTGCCAGAAGCGTAGTCTTCGACAGGACTAGCTACCCCCCCTTATTCTGGCATTCTGCAGTTCAGTCCACTGATATGGTCCTTTACACATATACCCATGCATATGTAGTGTAGCTCCTTGCTTGCGAGTACTTTGGATGAGTACTCACGGTTGCTTTTCTCCCTCTTTTCCCCTTTCTATACCTGGTTGTCGCAACCAGATGCTGGAGTCCAGGAGCTAGAGATCCCGAGGATGATTCTACATGGAGTTCGGCTTCGAGGAGTAGTTAGGAGGTCCCAGGCAGGAGGCCTTGCCTTTTCGATTGTTGCTACTTTTGTGCTAGCCTTCTTAAGTCAAACTTGTTTAACTTATGTCTGTACTCAGATATTGTTGCTTCCGCTGACTCGTCTATGATCGAGCACTTGTATTCGAGCCATCGAGGCCCCTGGCTTGTATTATGATGCTTGTATGACTTATTTATGTTTTAGAGTTGTGTTGTGATATCTTCCCGTGAGTCCCTGATCTTGATCGTACACGTTTGCGTGCATGATTAGTGTACGATTGAATCGGGGGCGTCACAAGTTGGTATCAGAGCCGACTGCCTGTAGGAATCCCCCTTTCCACACTCCTTGGCCGAAGTCGAGTCTAGACATTACAAAACTTTTACTAACATGGTTGTGTGTCTTACGGGCCCACGTCGCCATTGGGTGGCATTAGGATCTTTTATTCCTCATCTATACTCTAGGACTCAAAGCTCTCTTCTATTCGGGTTAAATGATTTTGCTAAAAACAAAACTAACTTTAGGTTCTCGAAAATACTATCTCCCGGAGAGCCCCTCACTTCAGATGATCGTCTGCTGCACATGAAGACCCTGAAGATACTCTCCGCTGTTAACCCGATATCCCCTTATGGATAACTACCTACAATTGTCGTTCATACCTTCATTCTCAGTTGCTCTTGTTATTACAAGATGCCCTAAATTGCTCTCCGTTGTTCCGAAAATCCTTTAAGCTTACTGCCTTGCAGTTCTTTACCACATGAATACCCCTATTGAAGATTCCTCGCACTTATTGAGTATCCGTTCATCCCCAGTTGTTCGTATGCTTCATAAGATACTCTGAAATACTATCCGACCTTCTGAGCATCCTCTTCGAACTATTGCTCTGCAAATACTTGTATGCTTACATTATGGATGCTCCCATATCACTAGCAATATTCATTAGTATCTTTTGACATTATCATTTTGAACCTATTGATTCAAGATGTGTGCGAAGCACACAATCATCAATCGACCCTTCTAAATTATCTTTCCGGCTCAGACGTCATTTTGAACATGAGCTGGTTCTCGACCAAACTATTTGTCGTCGATTGTGCATCGGGTCTATTTAGTTTATCCATCATTGATCAGAGCGTCTGCTTCTGATCCTTCGTTTTGGAAATCATAATTCCTTTGTTATCTAAGCATCGAATTATTCAGATGTTCTATAATCTGACGCCCTTGCATTATTTCTTCCTTTGATTGAGTACTGATACTCACATCAGCTTCGTTGTGGATCGCCCGATCCATTGTTGGATTTCATCCGACATCGTCCTTCATATTCAATAACCTTGTGAGCCTTTCCATGGGTATATAATGCCTTTGGTAAATTGTATCGTCTGCTTTGTCAACCATGCTCTACTTTTGAGCTTGTGTTATTTACTTCTGAAGTTCGTGGTATATGTTCTAAGAAGCCCCGATGGCTTGAACCTATGCCTTCCTTAATATGTGTGAACTCGAAAGTTTTCACGAGTCATACTCTTCTGGTATTTTGCCATATAAAATTTGAACACTACAACTTCATCGAACGCGAGAAGTAAATGAAAGGATATGCATTGGAGAAGTGGGAGTCGACCTTGAACTTTGTGTTCATGCCCATGGACACGATGTAGATCTTCTCATCGAAGCTTCTTTTAACATTAGTTATTCCCTTGGTATAAGTTCATCTTATATCTGGGATCTGGCCTTTTGCAATCGTGGTTCCGACCATGTTCTCCTTTAAATACCATTTCTCATGCAAGTTTAAGCACTTGTCCTCTGCAGAGCAATACCCCAGTCCAACCTCTACTTTGATCTGTCGTCGAGTATTACCCCCCTGGTATCTTGAGATATCCTAGGAACTGCATAATTTCTTATGAGTTCTTCATCAAGTACTACATTCTCACTGATTACAATTTTTCATGGGCTCTGAGTTATTAAACACCCAAAGACAACGATAACTGAACCGAGTCTGCACTACGGTTCAACGACACTTGATAATCTTCTTTAAGTACGAGTTTGTACCCGATCACGCCATTCCTAGCCTGTATGGCTATATCATTGTCGTGGTGATTTTAACTGTGCTACCTGGTCCTTATTCTTGGAGCACCACTTCGATGATGAGCTAAGCTGATGTCGATTTTCCTTGTCATATCATTTCACCTTGAATAGCAAGCTTGATTTCAAGTTTGTGTCGTACCCTTGGTTCCAATAACTTTTCGCTTCACCATTCCTTTGACTTGATGTCATTACCGATCGATTACATCTTCAAGAAACCTCTCGACAAGTGTGTCGTGATCATCGTCAACATTTTAACTTCTTCCGAGATATCAATTGAATTCATGATGAGAAATTCCATGCTTGTCCCTCGATGATCTGTGTTATCATCGACCACATCCATGCCTTCCTTTCAAACACAGACTTGGTCTTGTTTTGAATGAACTTTAAGTTCCTTGCTATCCAGCAATTGTTCTTCTTTACCTTGGAACATTAACATCTCTTTTGTCCTCAATGTTGTGAGAATTTCACCACCTCTTAAGAAATCTTGGTATGGTGATACTTCTCACCATCACCATTCCTTCTTGGGTCCTCGTGTTGATTCCAACCGGGGTACCAACGAGTGAGCGGTGCTGTTTGGATCCTGCCCTTCTAGCAACCCTATTGCTTTGAAGTTAATGGTCGGCCGTTCATTCTTAGACTATTGATTATTGAATCACCATTCCGACGTTGGTCGTGCAACCCAGCCCATATTTCGGGTGCACCTTTCAACCAATGTTTAATTGTGTATGTTTTCCTCGAGCATACATCATTATACCATTTGATCTGACAAATGTTATCTCCTTGTTCACATGATTATGGAAATCCATCTTTTTGGAAATCTCGAGGAATTGTCGCTGAGTCCATCAGCCACCCCCTCATCCTCTCCTTGATTTAATGATGAACTCTTGTTTCGGAACTCGCTTCCATGGTTTAATTCCCGAGAATCATACAATGTCACCTCGACAATTTGTGTTGCACCTTTCTTCTCAGGCATCCTGAGTCTGAGGTATCCTGACACCAATCTGATCTGAATCTTGGTCAGAAATGATGGTTGGAACATAATTCCAAGAGTTATAACATTGGTCTTTATATAACCCGGTAAGATGATGTCATGCCTAGCACACCTGGCCGGATGACCTATTGATATAGTATCCTCTTTACCAAGGTTAGCCATTCTTCCATGAGGAAATTGTAAGACTTATTCCATAAGTTGTTCCTGATGGATCCTTTGTGTATCCATAGCCTGATCTTTACCTAATGACCATGTCAATGCTATCTCGAAGCATGTCTGTGGTACTCCGATTTTCAACAAGAACATTTGAAGCCCAATGCTAAATGTTTCTTGCTCAATTATCCAAACACCGTTGTTTGGGTAATGACATGAAATTCCTCTCCCCTTACCTAAATGGTTTTCTACATTATATCCTGTCACGGATATCATGCCCCGCTTGCCCTTGGGGAAGGATATATCCCTGAAATATGTGCTTAAACACATTTTCCTTTCCATTGTTCTGTTTACTCTGATAAACATATTTTCCTTTCCATTGTTTGGTTTAACCTTTCTTGTGATCTATATGATCTAAGCATTAATATTCCCTGCTTATGTAAACACCTCGGTGTACAATTCTGTCAGTAAGACCCTGTTACTTTTGTTGATGACATTCCGGTAACCGCCGATGGACGAGAACTTTGCCTACTGGTCCGCCTCGTTTCAACGAGCAGGAAAATGGTTCTCTTCGTCCCTCGCCCTTGGTACCGACGTTGTTGCCGACATAATCGACAGGCTACCCTCTGACATGTCTTGCTATCATGACCGTGCAAGATGTCACCGTTCCTCCTACTTTTAATCCACATGGTGGGCCCATAACCCACAGTTCCACAGGATCGAAACCTGACTCTCCTGTACACCCCCTGTTCCCAAGGTTGTTCCTCACGCGTGGCCTCGTATGTAATTCACGGACCACCTTCCTAGTGATCTATTTTGGTAACACAAGCAATACTTATTCCCGTTGCTCTGGACCCCTTTCACACTTTGTTTCAGGCAACGAACGATTGCCTACCTGCTTGAAACTTCCCATGATACCTCCTTACTTTACTCTCGATATCTTCTTAAAGTTCCAGTTCGAGAGTTACTTTCCGCCACCTTCCCCGATATTAGCTACCAGATAGTCAACCTTGCAGAGGTCCGTTGTCCCGGAATACCCCCTTTATACATTCGTAAGTACGATTGAGTTCCAGAAGAAAGGATGCCGACTTCAGCATGATGACCTGAAGCAGAGAAATGAAGACATCAACATAATGGATCGACCTCTCTGAGAATAGCAACCAAGACCGAGAAGACTCGTTAGAATTTCGCGACCAAATCCCTTCCCCCTTACTCCCCCTCTTAAATCTCGGGACGAGATTTCTTGTAGAGGAGGAGAATTGTGACGCCCGGGTAATTAAGCTACAACAATCCCACGCTAATGGTGCCACGTTACCTCCGTTACTGTTGCTAATCTATCGTTAGATCAAAACCGGTCCAAATTTCAAATTCAAAATTTGGTAAATAATAAAAGTTTTCAAACATTAAAATAAAAATGTTCGGTTTGTACTAAATATTACATAGATAATTATGGTGTAGAAGACACAGTTTTATAAAATGCATAAATATTTTAAATTGAATTAAAACAGAAGAGAAAATAAATAAAAGAAAGAAAATACAAAAGACAAAAAAAAGAGGAACCCCCCGGGCTTCGGCCCAGCTGACCACAGGCCCAACTGGGCCAACCCACCAGGCCCAGCCGGCCACTCCTCCCCCACTCCCTCTTATCCACTTCCCCCCGAAACCCTAGCACCCCACTCCCCACTCGCTCCTCCCATGTTCCCCTCTCTCCCTCGCTCCTTCCCCCCCCCCCGACCCGATCTGGATCGGGGCAGCCGGCGCCCCCGTCCCCCGACGCGCTCGCTGTCCCCGTCGCCAACGCCGCCACTCGACGCCCACCCCCAGCGCCGCCCCGCCTTCCTCCACTCCTTCCCCTCTCTGTGCTGGATCCGGGCGATCCCCATCGCCCCTGACCCCGGCTCCGCCGACCCCGCCTCTCCCGCGCTGGCGCTGACCAGCGCCTCCCATCGCCGCCCGACGGCGACGACCTTCCCCGACGCGCCCGACCCGCCGGCCTGGAGGCCCCGTGCGCCCGCAGCTTCACCTCAAGCAGGACCGCCTCGCCGTCGACGTTCGCCGGAATCGCATCCTCGACCTCCCCCTCGACGGACTCCGTCAACCCTCATCGCCCGTACCCCTGCATCGGGGGTGAGCTCTCCGTCGTTCCCCCCTCTCCTGCTGCTGGCTGCACCTGCGCCCGCCTCTCGCGCTCTGGCCCCGCGCTCACCGCGGCCAGGTCGCGCCAAGCTCCGTCCGGTCGTGCCCGTCGCCCCCGTGCCGACCGCACCCCCCCTCCCGGCCGGCCTGCCCGCGCATGCTGCGACCCCGTGCGGCCGTCGCCCTCGTGCCCGACCACCGGTGCCTGCCTCCGTCGCGCGCGCCACCCAGCGCCCGAGCGCCCTTGGGCGTGCGCCGATCGGGCAGCGCCCGTTGCCCGTTTGGCCCTATGGGCCACTGCCCAGTGGGGCCCCCCGCCCACGCCCCTCTGTTAAAAAAAGGGGTTTAAAAAATGATAATAATAAATAAAAATATTAAATAGTTAATTAATTAATTAACTTAATTAACTTAATTAATTCTATAAGTTATCTAATTAAACCTAATTAACCTGTTAATAAAACTAACTACTGATAATTAGTTAGCTGTCAATGACAAATGGACCCCACTTGTCAGTTGACTGGTCAACGGTCAACTTTGACCGCTGACGTCATGTTGTCATCATGATGATGCAGTAATTCCTTTTTGAATTAATTAATTAATAATAATCCCAGTAAATGATTAAATCTTTATAAAATATTATAAAATAAACCGTAACTCGGATGGAAAAACTTTGTACATGAAAGTTGCTCAGAACGACAAGACGAATCCGGATACGCAGCCCGTTCGTCCACCACACATCCCTAGCATAGCAAACACGCAACTTTCCTCTCCGGTTCATCTGTCCGGAAACGTGAAACACCGGGGATACTTTCCCGGATGTTTCCCCCTTCGCTGGTATCACATATCCCTGCGTTACATCACCCCTAGCACAACGTATTGCCGCGTCTTGCTTTGTGTTACATTTGATTGCTTTGTTATTTATTGTGTTCCCCCTCCGTTACTTCTTTCCGGTAGGCTCCGAGACCATTGCCGATACCCCTGTGATCGGCTACATCGATGACGACCCCTTCTTCTTGCCAGAGCAACCAGGCAAGCCCCCCCCCCCCCCCGTGATCACCAGATACCGCCTATTCTTCTCTATACTGCTTGCATTAGAGTAGTGTAGCATGTTACTGATTTCGGTTAATCCTATTCTGTTGCATAGCCTGTCATTGTTGCTACAGTTGTTACCCTTACCTGCTATCCTACTGCTTAGTATAGGATGCTAGTGTTCCATCAGTGGCCCTACACTCTTGTCTGTCTGCCATGCTATACTACTGGGTCGTGATCACTTCGGGAGGTGATCACGGGTATATACTATATAATTTATATACATGACACATGTGGTGACTAAAGTCGGGTCGGCTCGAGAAGTACCCGCAAGTGATTCTGATGAGGGGGCTGAAAGGACGGGTGGCTCCATCCCGGTAGAGGTGGGCCTGGGTTCCTGACGCCCCCCGACTGTTACTTTATGGCGGAGCGACAGGGCAGGTTGAGATCACCTAGGAGAGAGGTGGGCCTGGCCCTGGTCGGCGTTCGCGGATACTTAACACACTTAACGAGATCTTGGTATTTGATCTGAGTCTGGCCATTTGGTCTATATGCACTAACCAACTACGCGGGAACAGTTATGGGCACTCGACGTCGTGGTATCAGCCGAAGCTCTTCTTGACGTCAGCGACGGAGCGGCGCGCGCCGGATTGGACTGGAACGCCTGCTAGGCTAGGTCTGCTTCTGGCCACGGACGCAACGTGCAGGTGTGCAATGGGCGATGGGCCCAGACCCCTGCGCGCATAGGATTTAGACCGGCGTGCTGACCTCTCTGTTGTGCCTAGGTGGGGCTGCGACGTGTTGATCTTCCGCGGCCGGGCATGACCCAGAAAAGTGTGTCCGGCCAAATGGGATCGAGCGTGTTGGGTTATGTGGTGCACCCCTGCAGGGAAGTTTATCTATTCGAATAGCCATGTCCCTCAGTAAAAGGACGACCCAGAGTTGTACCTTGACCTTATGACAACTAGAACCGGATACTTAATAAAACACACCCTTCCAAGTGCCAGATACAACCCGGTGATCGCTCTCTAACAGGGCGACGAGGAGGGGATCGCCGGGTAGGATTATGTTATGCGATGCTACTTGGAGGACTTCAATCTACTCTCTTCTACATGCTGCAAGATGGAGGCTGCCAGAAGCGTAGTCTTCGACAGGACTAGCTATCCCCCCTTATTCTGGCATTCTGCAGTTCGGTCCACTGATATGGTCCTTTACACATATACCCATGCATATGTAGTGTAGCTCCTTGCTTGCGAGTACTTTGGATGAGTACTCACGGTTGCTTTTCTCCCTCTTTTCCCCTTTCTATACCTGGTTGTCGCAACCAGATGCTGGAGTCCAGGAGCTAGAGATCCCGAGGATGATTCTACATAGAGTTCGGCTTCGAGGAGTAGTTAGGAGGTCCCAGGCAGGAGGCCTTGCCTTTTCGATCGTTGTTACTTTTGTGCTAGCCTTCTTAAGGCAAACTTATTTAACTTATGTCTGTACTCAGATATTGTTGCTTCCGCTGACTCGTCTATGATCGAGCACTTGTATTCGAGCCCTCGAGGCCCCTGGCTTGTATTATGATGCTTGTATGACTTATTTATGTTTTAGAGTTGTGTTGTGATATCTTCCCGTGAGTCCCTGATCTTGATCGTACACGTTTGCATGCATGATCTTGATCGTAAACTTGTCGACCGATCCCGCCACCATCGGGAGCCCGCACGCTGCTGGGAATCCCATCTGGGCGCTCGTGCACCGCCGCGAGCCCGCTGCCTCCGAGATCCGCCACACCGTCGAGAGGGCCACACCCCGCGGATCAAGACGCCCGCGCCGCCGCGGATCCGGAAGAGGGAGGAGAGACCCTCCGCCGCCGCCGTCGCACGCACGGGCTTTGCCCGGCGCCGACCATTGGCAGTGGCGGAGGAAGAGAAGGGCGCAGGAGGGTTACGCGGCGGCGCCGGCAGCTGAGCCCTCCCGAGCCGCCCGCGGGGGAGGCGACGCGAGAGCGGCGAGATGGTAGGCATTTGCTTGATTGATTCATGCTGCAGCAGGTTAGAACCTGAACCGGATTTGAATCCAAGAACACACTAATTGCAACTGCGCAAGATTTTGGTATCTAAGAAATCTGAACCCAAGAACTCTCTGACAGCAACACTCTCATCCAATGCAAGCACAATTCTCCTCTTCTTACCGTGGGACAACATGGTCAGAACACCCGCCAGCATGTAATTATACAGAGCCTGAAACTGAAACGAGCGTAAGAAGCCGTTGCCTCTGATCGATGACGTGGGCGAAATGGTAGGCAACAGGAAACCAGCCGTGGCTGGCGGGAATTTTGGAATTTTTCCGTGGGGTGCTGCACCGTCCGGTTTGGCGGCGACTAAATTGATTCACAGCCAGTTGTTACCGGGGTTGAAGTATATATATTCATAAAGCAACAATTGATCCACGTTGATACAATAAGACAGCCCGAGAGAATACAACTGTGCGCCTTCTGCGAGCTCAGTGATGTCTGCACACCCTATAAGTTGTGGCGCGCCTTCTGTGAGCCATGCTTACTAAGACAAAATTCGGTAACTATATGCTTCTTTTGAGAAAGGCGGCTACCGTTTCTTTTGAGAAAGTTTGTTAAATCATAAGATATTCATGGACTTAAAAGACTCTTGGATTTCTAAAACTGTAGCAAATTAAAAAACGTAAATTTTAGAAAAAATGTTTCAATCTTTCTAAAATATTAATGGATTTAAAAAATTACAAATTTGAAATAAAGTTCACAAATTTTATTTTATTTACAAACATTAATAATGTTCATGAACTTTAAGAATATTGATGAATTTAAAAAATGTCATAAGGTTCCAAATATGTTATGGGATTTTTAAAAAAATCACATTTTTTTAAGATTTTTTCGTCCTTGATGTCAATCGCCGGTCGTTGTGTGAGCCCCTTGCGAGCTCCTATTCCGCACCGAAACCATGGAATTGCTACTATAACGCTCATATGGGCCGGCCCAAGAAGCTCCTTCTCACTCAGCTCGGCTCCCTGGTCCACTCACTTGCTTAGCACCCCCAAAAAAACTCACTTGCTTAGCATATTTTTCCCGGCATGCTCCATCGATATCTTATAAACAGGCGGCTATCATTTTATTTTGAAAAAGTTTGTTATACCAAAGGATGTTAATGGATTTTAAAAACTCTTGGATTTTTTAAACGGTTCAAAATTTTAAAAAATGATTTGAATTTTAAATATATTCATGGATTTAAAAAATGTTCACAATTTTAATCCTTGAGCTTTAAGAATATTCACAAATTTAAAATATATTCATGAATTTCAAAATATGTTATGGGATTTAAATAATTCACAACTTTTTAAATTTCATGATTTTAAATATGAAAATGTTCACATTTTGGCCTCGATATCAGCCGTTGGTCGTTGTGTGAGCCCCCTGGGAGCTCCTATTGCACACCAAAACCATAAAATTGCGACTATAACACTCACATGGGCCGGCAACTCCCGCTCAGACCATATCGGCTAGGAGAATAATGGTCAGGAGGAGGGCAAGGCTGAGCTTGAAGACCATAAGTAGTTGAGATAGACGACACACCATAAGTAGATGGCGCATCAGTGGACTTATCCGCAACACGAGGATGACAAGAGTAATGGAAAGGAAAAGAGGGAAGAGGAGGAATCATCGAAGGCGATGGAGGTGGAGATGGGGAAGACATCGGTAAAGAAGGTGAAGACGAGGAAGGCATCGGTGATGAAGGTGGAGACTCATGCGGCAAGGGAGAAGAATCTGTGGGAGAGGACGGTGTCGAACCTGCAACGACGAGAGGAGGGGTAGAAATATGGGGCACAGAGGAATGTGTATCGGGAAATGTGAGAAAAGATATGTCCTTCATAAAAAATATCAAGGAGGATGGACGCAGATAGAAAGGGCGAGACTCGTCAAAGGTCACATCCCCGAAAATACGCAACCTGCGACCAACAGGATCCCAATACCAATAACCCTTATGATATCGATGTAACTTAGAAAGACACACTCAACAGACAAAGCGGTCAGTTTGACGCATTCACGTGGGGCAATAAGAACATAGGAAATACAACTGAACAAATGAAGTATCAAATAATAGGAGAACGATCAGAAAGACGATCAAAAGGAATACCATCCTGCAGAGCGGTAGATGGCTGAATGTTGGTGAGATAGGTGAAGGTGGAAATAACCTGAACTCAAAAGTGAGGCGGAAGAGAGGCATCAATCATCATCACACGCGCCATCTCAAAAAGGTGACGGTGCTTGTGCTCAGCCACACCATTCTGAGTATGAGCACCATGACAAGAGAACTGGGAAAGAGTACCCAGTACAACAAAAAATCCTTGCAACGAATGAGAGATATACTCATCAGCAGAATCCGCATGAAAACACGAATAAGAATTGAGAACTGGGTATGAACCATGGCAGCAAAAAAATATAGATAAGACTTCATTACAAAAACACATGAAATAGATCCAAATGTAGCAAGTAAAATCATCTAGAGAGTCGGACCCCCTTTTATAGCGAAGGGAGTCGGACCCCAAATTTAGTTGTGACTAAAGGGTTGTGGCGGACGATGTTAGTGGCGACAACACTATGACGTCTACCGAAAGGCCGTGTTCGCTGGGTGCCACATCGGCTCGCTGACCGACAACCGTTTAATGTTGATGGTCAAAGACAGCAAGCAGCTAGACATGTCTCGCACGTCTAGTGGGCAATCGTTTCACCGAGGGGGCTAGACGTGCATATAAGAGCATCTTCAGCCGTTCAGCGCCCTCAAGACTGAAATAGCGCCTCCTGAGGGTTAGCCGTCACTATTTTGGTTGTCGGGCTGTCGGGTTCCCAACCACCGCTCCAGGTCGGCCCCCAGACTCCATTTATTGAATTGAAGTTCTGCTAAAATTAGACGAGAACGACACGAATTTGGCTAAAATTCGGCGGGTTTCATTCATATTCGGCGATTTTCATTCATATTTGTACATAATAAAAAGACATAACAAAAACATAAAAAAACTACGCCGCCCGCTACTGCCCGAGCCTTCTACATGCCGAGGAGCTTGTAGAAGGCGGTGTAGTCACCGTCGTCGTTGTTGTCGTCGTCCTGCACGCCGCCACCGCTGTCTTTGCTGCACCCCTGGCCTGCGTCGCCGATGCAAGCGGGGTTGGTCGGCGCCGGCGCCTCCTCGTCGCTGTCGTCGATGACGACGACGCCGTCCTCGTCGCAGCCACGGCGTCGCGTGGCTATCTCCTCCAGGGTGCGGCACTGGCGCTCCATTTCCTCCCGGACGTAGTCCTGGCACGACCACGCCAGGCCGTCCTCCAGGTCGGCGGCCATTGCCTCGTGCTCCTTCTTCATGGGAAGGAGCGTCGGCTCGGTCTTCGACTTGATGCGACGGGAGGAGGGAGGAGAAGGTACATGGCCGCCCTCATTGATGGCGAGGGCGCCGCCGTGGGTGTGCTGCCCGAGTGGCGTCTCCCGCGGCTCCGGCTTGACGGGGAGGAGCGGCGACCCGGAGGAACGGGAGCCCGACGAGGACGACGCCGTCGTCTCCATTCGCCTCGGCATCCATGAACTGTTGCGGCGGCAAGAGAAGGAGGGGGCCGCCTGTGAGGAATCAATGGAAGGCGACCAACGGCAGCCTTCGCATTGATTCCCGTGGGAAACCGAGGCGATGAGAACGACAAAGGCGCCCAGTCGCTGACTCGGTGGGTCCACATGATTTCGCGTCAAATTCGTGCCGGATTCGGCCTTGATCCGCCGGCGCCAATTTCAGCCTTAACCGGCGAAAATTGGTGTGCCCCCGGCTGCCGCTTGTGGAGAATGATACTCCTCCGTTGCTTTTGGGCCGCGACTATTCCATCACTCTGCCCTCACCATCACCCGCGGTAGCCTTGTCTTCAGCACCATCATTGAGATCGTCCTTGTCGCTCTAGCGGATGGCATAGTCAGTTGAAGATTGATATTGAATTTTTGGCCTGCCCCTGTTGTCTGTACTGAATGCTGCACGCATTCTCTGGATGTGAACTTACGCCCAATTCTTGATCCTATAAAGTCCAACTTGTCTGCAGCCCACATGCAGGTTGAGAGTCACTGAGAAAGATCATGATTTTGTGTGGATAGATGATTTGCAATACGATGTATTGATCGGGGTGCTGGTGCACGTATATATAATACAAGGGAAGGCCTCTACCTCAACTATACAAGACTAGGAGGTGGGCCACAACTTCAATACACGTGCAATACAAAATATATACTCAACACCCCCCGCAGTCGAAGCGTCGCTGGAGACACAGAGACTGGACCGAAACTCCCCCAAGACGGGAGTAGGCAATCCCTTAGTCATCACATCAGCAAACTGTTGCGTCGTCGGCACGTGGAGAACCCGAACACGGCCAAGGGCAACCTGCTCGCGCACGAAGTGAATATCGAGCTCAATATGTTTCGTCCGTCGATAGTGCACCGGGTTGGCGGAGAGGTAGACCGCGCTGACGTTGTCGCAGTAGACAAGAGTGGCCTTGTGAACATCACAAAGCAACTCCTGGAGCAGCTGACGTATCCAAGAGCACTCGGCCACGGCATTAGCCACGGCGCGATACTCTGCCTCGGCGCTGGAGCGGGAGACCGTGGGCTGCCGCTTCGATGACCAAGAGATCAACGAGGGCCCAAGGTAGACGCAGTAGCCGGACGTAGAGCGTCGCGTGTCGGGGCAGCCAGCCCAGTCAGCATCCGAGTAGTCCACGAGGTCGGTGGAGGCGGAGGCCGTCAGGGTGAGTCCCAAGGTCATGGTGCCGCGTATGTAACGAAGAATACGCTTCACCAAAGTCCAGTGAGAGTCACGCGGGGCGTGCATATGGAGGCACACCTGCTGAACAGCGTACTGCAGGTCGGGGCGAGTCAGCGTCAAGTACTGTAAAGCACTGACGATAGAGCGATAAAACTCTCCATCTGACGCGAGAGACCCCTCCAGAGCAGAGACCTTCGCCTTCGTGTCGACGGGGGTGGGCGCCGGCTTGCAATTAAGCATACCGGCATGCTCAAGGAGCTTGTGGGCGTACTTCTGCTGATGCAAAAAGAAACCGTCAGCCCGGCGGATCACCTCGATGCCGAGAAAGTAGTGCAGGGGCCCCAAGTCCTTGAGGGCGAACTCATCACGAAGACGAGCAGTCAGCCGCTGAAGGAGATCGGGGGCGGACGCCGTGAGGATGATGTCGTCGACGTAGAGCAGCAGATATGCAGTGCCAGCTCCCTGATGATACACACAGAGTGGGGCATCGGAGCGAGTGGACCGAAAGCCCAGAGACTGCAGGAAGGCGGCGATACGCTGGTACCAAGCCCGAGGCGCCTGCTTCAACCCGTAAAGAGAGCGGGAGAGCAAGCACACGAAGTCGGGGTGCTCGGCGTCGACGAAACCAGTGGGCTGCTCACAGAACACCTGCTCGACGAGATGACCGTGCAAGAAGGCGTTGAAAACGTCCAACTGATGCACAGGCCAGACGCGCGAGACAGCAAGCTGAAGGACGGCGCGGATCGTGCCCAGTTTCACAACCGGGGCGAAGGTGTCGGTGAAGTCCACGCCCGCGCGTTGCCGAAAGCCACGAACCACCCATCGAGCCTTGTAGCGCTCGAGAGAACCGTCCGGGCGAGTCTTGTGGCGAAACACCCACTTGCCAGAGATGATGTTGGCACGAGGGGGACACGGAACAAGCTGCCACGTGCGGTTGCGCCGCAAGGCGTCGAACTCCTCCTGCATCGCAGCCAGCCAATGGGGATCCCGAAGGGCGGCACGAGCGGAGGTGGGGATGGGTGATGGCGTCGATGTTGAGGCAGCGCACGCATACTCGTCGGAGGAGTAGCGCGTGCTCGGCCGATGCACTCCTACACGGGCACGGGTGACCGGGCCGGCGAGGGCGGCGGGTGCCGCGGCAGAGGGGGCCACAGCGGCGTCGGGGGCCACGGCCACAACAGGGACGCCCGCGGCGGCGGGGGCCGCGGCCATAACGGGGGCGCCCGCGGCGGCGGGGCCCGCGGCGTCAAGAGCCGCGATGGTGCCAGCCGAGCCAGCCGCGGAGGAGGCGACGGGCGAGGTCGAGGTCGAGCCCGTCACAGGAGTAGCGGCACCGGCCGGGGTGGCGGGTGGGGTGCCCGCGGGCTCAACCTCGGGCGAGGGAGCCGGGGAAGACTCAATCTCGGGTGAGGGAGTCGAGAACCCGGGAGGGGGCGGCAGAAGACGTCGGGCCGGGGGGGGGGGCGCCGGGGGGTGCCGCCGCGCATCGCACCAGGTAGGGGGCGCGGGGGCGGAGCCGAAGGAGCCGCGGCCGGAGGAACCTGAAAAAAGGGAACACCGTCTCGACGAAGTACACGTGCCTCGAGGTGTACACACGATGAGTGACAGGATCATTGCACCGGTAACCTTTGGTGTTGGGAGGGTAGCCAAGGAAGATGCATGGGACGGAGCTGGGTGCAAGCTTGTGTGGCGTGGTGGACGCGGTGCTAGGATAACAGAGACACCCAAATATGCGAAGACCATCATAGGACGGTGGTGTACCGAAAAGAAGGTGGTGAGGGGCGTAGTTCCACCGGGGACGACACGGACGAATGTTGACTAAGAGAGAGGCAGTGGCGAGGGCATCGGGCCAGAACCGAGCGGGTACATTAGCGTGAAAGAGCAACGTGCGAACGTAGTCATTAAGAGTGCGGAGAATGCGCTTGGTGCGGCCGTTCTGCTGTGAAGTGTAGGGGCAAGTCAGACGGAAGGTGGTGCCGTGTGAGGCGAGAAGGGAGCGAAGAGCGGCGTTGTCAAACTCTTTTCCGTTATCAGTTTGGAGCGCAAGTATGGGGCGACCGAACTGAGTGGTGACGTAGGAATAAAAGGTGGTGAGTGTGGCTAAAGCATCGGATTTACGACGAAGAGGAAAGGTCCACACATAATGAGAATAATCATCTAAAATCACCAAATAGTATAGATAGCCCGTATTACTCGCAACGGGAGACGTCCAAACATCACTATGAATCAACTGAAACGGAAAAGTGGAAACTGAAGTAGACGCATTAAAGGGAAGACGCACGTGCTTGCCCAAACGACAAGCCTCACAAGTATGCTCGTCGAGCTTATTACATGAGAAAGAAAAACTCCTAATAATCTGACGCAAAACGGCAGGGTTGGGGTGGCCCAAGCGAGCATGCCAAAGGTCGACGCCGGCGGAGAGAGCGACGGGTGTGGAAGTGGAGGCGCCGCCGTGCATGGGATAAAGCTCGTCAAGGCTATCACATCGGTGAAGCACCATCCGGGTACAGGCGTCCTTCGCAGAAAAACCAACACCGTCAAATTCAACAGTAAGAGGATTCTCACGAGTAAGACGACGAACAAAGACTAAGCTAGTGACTAAGTCAGGTGAAATAAGAACGTTAGACATAGTGATAGGTGTGGAACTAGAAGGAAAACTAGTGCTACCGACATGGATGATGGGTAAAGAGGAACCGTTGCCAACGGTGATGCGAGTGAGAGTGTGAACGGGAGTGGATGAGGAAAGGTTACCGGGATGAGCTGCCATGTGCGCAGTAGCACCCAAGTCCATGTACCAGTCGCCTCCACCGCCATAGTTGCTCGGCGACGGCGCCGAGTGGAGGGCGGCCAGGAGGGCTGGGTCCCACGGTGCAGGTGCCGGCGGTGGCAGCTGGCCTCCATAGGGCGGCGCATGGGCGGGCGCGCCGTAGCCACCGAGGGGTGGCGGCGCGAGCGGGGCACCGTAGGGCTGGTAGGGGGCGCCGACGAACGCCTGATGGCCCGCTGGACGGGGGCCAAGGAGACCCGGTGCAGGAGCCCGCGGGACGGGCATGTGATAGGCGTGGATGACGCCCGTCCACGGGTTCTGCCCGGCGGCCCACGGTGGAGGCGGCTGCTGGAAGTGGGGCGCCCCCCCTGCGCCCTGCGCCTGCTGCTGCTGCGGATGCTACTGGCGGCGGCCCCCGCCACCCCGCTGGTTGCGCCGGCCCCCGCCACCTTGCGGCTGCTGGGGGGGGCGCGGGCGGCAGCGGGTAGTAGCCGGCGGGTGCTGGCGGCGCGGACTGGCGAGGGGCGGCCGGAGGAGCAGGGCCGCCGCGGGTGGTACCGGCGGCGAGAGCGGTGTGCTGGACCCGCTGCTTTAGCTTCGTCATCCGGCGCTCCTCAAGTTTGAGGTACGCGACGATGCGCTGGAAAGTGGGTTGCGGCAGCAGGGTGAGGTTGGACGCCGCATTGCCGAAGTCCTCATTAAGCCCGGCGGTGAGGGTGCTCAGCATGAGGTCGTCAGAGACCTTAGCGCCGATGTCGCGAAGCTCGTCGGCGAGCATCTTGAGCCTCATGCAGTACTCATCGATGGTGGAGTTGTCCTGGTGACAGCCGAAGAACTCCTGCTGCAAGAAAACAAGGCGCTGGAGTTTGTTGTCGGTGAAGAGCGCGTTGATCTTGGCCACACGGTGCAGGCGTCGTCGACTCGTCGTCCTCGGCGACGACCATGTGGAAGATGTCCTTCGAGACCGTCTGGTAGAACCAACGGATGATCGTGGCCTCGATGGCGGACCACTCCGGGTCGCCACGCATGTACGCGCTGTCCACGGAACCGTCGATATGCTCGGTGAAATAGTACTCGCGAAAGACGAGGTTGAAGTAGGTCTTCCACGCGTAGTACGACGTGCTGGAGCTGTCGAGACGGATGGGGACCCGGGCCTCAATATTGAGGTCACGGATAACGGCGGTGGAGGGCTCGGGACCAGCGAACGGATTGGACGAGTGGGTGGTGGAGGAGCCGGGGGAGGAAGGCCATGGCGACGGCGTGCAGGTGCGGGATAGCGGCTAGGGTTTTGGGGAGAATGTGACAGCAACAACGGGACGGCTGCAGCGAAAGACGGGCGCGGCGGCAGAAGAGAGCGGCGTGCGGGTGGGAAGGAAGGAGGCGGCTGCAGCGGTACGAGACGCGGGCGGCGTGCAGCGGCACTTGGTGCGGAGCAGCGTGCAGTGAAGCAAGGCGCTGGCGTACGGCCGTACGAGGAGTGAAGTCTGAAATAAATCTTGACATTGTACAAACCGGCGTTAATAAACCCTTACCTTTAAATCTTTGAAGGTGATACCCTGTATTTACAGATCCCGGTCAATCCAAACCCTATACGAGTAAAATCTTGTTTGCTGTGATGGGAAAGGCACAATCCCAATCGGGATTGATTTCTATTGTCACTTACAACATGGGCCCACATGTCCTTTGCATCTCCTTAGCGATGAGCACGACCACGGTGTCCATTGACGGAGTGTTGCCACTGTCGAGTCAGAAAAGACAAGAAAAATATGATGCATCACAAGGGCCTGTACGTGCGTGTCTTCCGACGGAACTTCAATCCTCAGTCCGTGCTCGTCGACATCGTCGTGAATACAAAAAAAAGCTCAGGTGGCTGTGGTCGTTGTCACCCGTGCCGCGTGTGCCCACAGCCCAGGCCTGCTGAGCTGCACCGGGAGGCGGCCATGGCGACATGCTCAAGCCAGTGCGGCGTCGGGAGCAGGGATAGCAGCGCGGTAGCGAGATGGGGTTCTTGACGTAGCTCGAGACCCAGCCCAGAGCGTCGCCGTGTACGCGCGCTGCAACTCAGCATAGGCCTCCAGCGCCACGCACCAGCCGCAATGCTCTAACACGAGTGCCCACCGCGGTGGCTGCGTGCATCGGTCCAGGCAACTGCGGCACACACTTGTTGCCTCACCTCCGAGAGCTGCGGAAGGAGCTCGTCGTCGCGGATGAGCTACGCAAGATGCGGCAGGGGTTTCGCGTTGAGGACGGCAGCGACCCTCCGAGACATGGCGTCAACGGAGCCGAGGGAGATGTTGAGCATGGTCCGGTGATCCCTGGCGGCGGCCTTGGTCCTCTTGATGGCAAACAGATCCTCGCCGTTGGCGTCCAGGCTCCTCAGCTGCCTTGGCTTTCATCCACACGGCTGCCATCGCCATCATGGCCTTCGTGCTCACCATATGGCAGCAGGCTCGCCCCGGCTGCATCTCCTCCCGCCGATGCGTCATGCAAGCCGCAGCTCGCCAACTCGCTGCCACCTTTCCAGGACCATCTACCCCGATAGCCATTGATGTATCTATACGGGAAGAACAGGAGGAGATAGGTGGGAGCGAGGAAGAAGATGGCTTAAGCTTGACATCGCACAACAATGAGAAAAGCAAGTTCCCGGTCAGGATTGCGCTTTTTCCGGCGTGCCAAACGTATTTAGGGTCGGGATAGACCGGGATCAAAGAGGTCAGGGTATCAATTTCAGGGATTTGAAGGTGAGGGTTCATCTGCGCCGGCCTCTACAATCTCAAGGTTTATTTCAGACTTCACTCCCGTACGAGACAAGGCGCTAGCCTACGGCGGAGCAGCGTGCAGCAAAACAAGGCACGGGCATGCAGCGGCTCTTGGCGCCTAGCGGCGTGCAGCGGCGTGTGATGCGCAGGCTGCAGCGGCGCGGTACGCGCGAGTGAAAGCGGCGCGGTACGCGCGGGCGGAAGCGGGTTGTGGGGCGCGGCGGCGGCGGCGGCGGCTACCCTAGGGTTAGATCGAAAAAGATGATACCATGTGGATAGATAATTTGCAATATGATGTATTGATAGGGGTGCTGGTGCACGTATATATAATACAAGGGAAGGCCTCTACCTCAACTATACAAGACTAGGAAGTGGGCCACAATTCCAATACACGTGTAATACAAAATATATACTCAACAATTTGGATGCCCACACGGTTTAGGCAATGTCCACACAAATTCGAGAGCCTAGCTTAAACTTTCCTGAATAAATTTACTTCAAAAATATATACAAGTCCTGGAGTGAACCCACGGACAAATTCAGATCCTGTATGGTCCAACTTGTCTGCGCATCAAGCAAATAGCTTCTTCTTCTTCTTGACTGGAAAACAGATTGAGAGAAACTGAATCTTGGGAAGCGGCACGGCTTAGATTGTATCCACATAAAAACCAAGCAACTAGTTTTTTTGTTGTTGAGAAAATCAAGCAACTAGCTACCTTTGTCCATCATAGTCTGTAACCAAAAACGTGTTATAGAGCTAAATCTCAGGAAAAATGCACACATTTATCTAAACTAAATTTCAGTAGTTTTGAATCCTACAAACCAAACAAATGGAAATTTCAGAAAATTCTGTGGAACTCCTTTGAGCGAAAGAGGCCCTTTAAGACAGTGATCTAAACGCTCTTATATTAGTTTACAGAGGGAGTACAAACAAGTCTTTGATCGAGTGAACTTACGCACAAATTCAGTTCCTATAAATTCCATCTTTGCAGCACGTCACATGGGATTTCGATGTGCAATACAAGTCTTGGAATGCCGACACTTAATTAGACGATGTCCACACAGATTCGAGTAGCTGGCTTATCCATCTATAGCCTGTATTATTCTATCTATAAAGACTCTAGCTAGCCACTCGTTCCCTCATCACAAAAGGAAAGGTAGCACTATTCCACCCAAAACCCAGCTGTTAACAGCGAGCAATGGACCATGCAACCGGTGCCATGGGCAGCCTAATCCTCAAGCTTGGCGAACTCCTCAAGGAGGAGTACAACCTGCAGAGAAGCGTCAAGGAAGGTGTCCAGTATCTTGAGAGAGAGCTGAAGAGCATGCAAGCTGCCCTCTGCAAGGTCGGGGATGTGCCACGGGACCAGCTCGACGAGCAGGTCAAGCTCTGGGCCAACGAGGTCAGAGACCTTTCATATGGAATGGAGGATATCATCGACAAGTTCATGGTACGTGTTGAGGGCCCTGAGCCTGATGACAAACAACACAAGCTCAAACAGCTCATGAAGAAGATGGGCGATTTGTTCACGAAGGGCAAGACACGCCATTGTATCGGAAAAGAGATCAAACGCATCAAAGCCGGCATCCAGGAGGTGGCTGATCAGCGTGATAGATACAGGGTCCACGAGATCAATGACGTGGTTGCTAATCCAACTGGTGCAACCACGGTCGACCCTCGCCTGTTGGCTCTCTACAAGGATAGGAAAGAGCTTGTTGGCATTGATGATTCATTGAGTGAGCTAACCAAGATGCTGAGCATCGAGGATGGTGATGTGTCCAAGCAACTCAAGATACTCTCTGTTTTCGGATTTGGAGGTCTTGGCAAGACAACTCTTGCCAAAGCAGTGTATGATATGCTCAAAGCGCAGTTTGATTGCAGCGCTTTTGTTCCAGTAGGACGGAACCCTAGCATGAAGAAACTTTTCAATGACATTCTCTTTGGAATTGACAAGCAAAAACATCAGGATTCTATTTTATCATCGTGGGATGAAAGGCAGCTGATCGACGAACTCCAAGTATTACTGGAGAACAAGAGGTATGCACCCTATTATGTAAAGTAGTGATTTAAGTGCTCTTAAATTTCTTTACGGAGAGAGTAGTTTCATATAGTTTAAGTAGCAATAAGAAAATTTATCGGAGTGAATGGAAGGCAGCTGATTGATGAACTGAACTCCGAGAAAAAGAGGGAAAAAATGGGAAAACATAGTGTCATATACGTCAAGTAGTAAATGGGATAAAAAAACTGCGAAACTTTAGCGGGTCGAATGAAAGGCAGCTGATCGATGACACCTATTATGTCATATAGGTAGTAAGTGGGAAAATAGCGTCAAGCCCTAGAAAAACTGAGTTAGGGATGAGTGGAAAATTCTATTTGAGATATTTTACATGGCGGGTTTGCATGGCCTATGGTCGTTCTTGTATATTTTACAAAAGACTGTATTTTTTGTCGGGAATAATGCATAATATTAAGTTTTCCTACCTTCTTTAGGTTGGGACTTACCTTTGAACGTTCGTCCACGTTCATATATTATAGAACTTCCTCTTAGTAGATGCCAATTCCAAAAAAAAAACTAATTAATTAAAGTATATAGACGCGGAAATTTTGTCAATAAAAAATATAGTTATGAACGATGAAATGGAATCAAACTCTACTGGTGGTGTGGCTCTCTCCTGTGCAGTGGTGGAGCGTGAAGCAAATTTTAGGAGGGGCGAGATGAGTGTATGACATAGAGAAAGATATGGTAGTCAGAGACGCCGGAGAATTAGCATAGCGATTAATAGAAATACAAGCCTATTTGGCAAAAAAAAAATCTAGGAAGGGGCTGCCAGGGCCCGGATTAGGGCATGTACAATGGTTGATAAGATAGTCTTATCTTAAGTCTTGCATGTAATTTAAAGATGACAAAAAAAAATGTCTACAATGGATCATTTCTTAGCCTTATCTTCTATTCCTAAAAACGTGGTGAGACATATTGTGCTAAGAGATCATCTCTTATCTTCTCTTCAATAAGAGAAGACAAACATTTTCTTATGAGTTCTCTCTCCTCCACCTCATTTTTTATCCTATGTGGCACTACTAAGATAGCATCATTGTACATGCCCTTAGTCCCGCCGATGCTCCGCCAATGCTCCTGTGCCCCTCCATTTCCTTAATTCAATAATGCCAATTCTAGATTCCCTAATGAGGTTGACATTCACGCATCCTCTTTTTAAAGATATTTTGCACACTTAGAGCCTTAACAAATATTTTTCACTAATTTGGGACATCTCTTGCAATATGGATGGCAATGACAGATACTTGATTGTCATTGATGACATATGGGATAAAAAAACATGGGAATTAGTCAAGACTGCTTTGGTGTGTAATAACCGTGGAAACAGGATAATCACAACAACACGTATACTTGAAGTTGCTACAATTACTGGTGAAGTATACTAGCTACAACCACTTTCCCCTTATTTATCTAAGGATTTATTTCATAGAAGATTAATTGGTGGTGAAATAGAACAACCTAATCATCTGCCAGCAGAGGCATATGATAAAATTTTACATAAATGTGGGGGTGTACTGTTGGCTATAATCACAATAGCTAGTTTGCTCGTCAATAAACGAGTGGAGCTTTGGTCTAAGGTATACACCTCAATCGGTTTTTGGCATGAAGAGAATGAAGACGTGGAGAACACAAGAAAAATACTTTTACATAGCTATTATGATCTACCTTATCACCTAAAGACTTGCTTATTATATCTGAGCATATATCCTGAAGATCATTTTATTGAAAAAGGTAGTTTGATATGGAAGTGGGTTGGCGAAGGTTTTATCCATGAGGAACCAGGTGTGGGACTATTCGAGATTGGTGAGAGGTACTTCAATGAGCTGGTGAAAAAAAGCATGATAATGCCGGTAGAGAGCCCACATGATGGCATCATAACTGGATGTCATGTCCATGACATAATGTTTGATATGATATGTCTACTATCAAAGGAAGAAAACTTTGTTACGGTATTGGGTAGTAACGAGAAATATACAACTTCACATTGCAATGCTCGTAGGCTAGCTATTCATCGAGGATTCCAACCTCTGGCTAGCACGTCTACATTTCAAGCAAGGTCACTTAATGCCATGTGCAATGCTAATTTGTTGCCATCACTTTCATGCTTTGAAGTTTTGCGTGTCCTAGTTTTGGAAAGCCCCTCTAATAGGCACAATCCCGATTCTTATGAGCATAATGGGAAGTTAGTCCACTTGAGGTATCTCAAACTAGCGAACATACATATCTCTGAGCTCCCAGAGGAAATAGGAGAGCTAAAGTTCTTGCTGGTACTAGACTTGAGTGCAAAAGGGATAAATAAACTTCCAGAGAGTATTGGTCTACTGAGTCAACTCAAGTGCTTGAATATCTGCAGAACAAACATTGAAGTGCCATCCTGGATCGGAAATTTGACGTCGCTGGAAGAGCTATGCCTGAATGGAGTTGAGAAGCACTCGAACTTCGTGACAGAGCTGGGCAAGTTGACAGAGTTGAGGAAGCTCCGCGTGTCTGATGTTTTATATTTAGATAGTGTTGGCACAATGAATGCTTGGGCGGAGTCTGTAGCTAAGCTGAATAAGATTGAAGTCATAGACATTCAGTTTATTTTCTCAGTTAGAACTTCTGGCCATGAGACCCCCTGGGAATGGAAGGTCCTCCCTCCACAACTCCGTGTCCTACGCATGGCCTACCTAGAACCTGAGCTGGTAGCAAGGATCAATCCCTCGCTTCTTCCGAACATGTCCCATTTAGAACTATTTGTATACAGTCCAGAACTGGAGGTCTTTGGAAGTTTCCAAGAGCTTGTTGCCCTCGAGCTGTTCATCGGTCCATCAGCTCTCCACCATGACACCATGGGCGGTATAGGTGCGTTCCCCAAACTGAGGGTCTTCAAGACACAATCAACGATTGGCTCGTTCGTAGAGGGAGATATGCCAGTCCTTGAATATCTTGAGTTCCACACCGTAGCACAGTCCAATGATGACGACATTAGCTTTGACTTTGACTTTGGTAGCCTAGAAAACCTCCCTTTGCTTCAACACGTCTCGGTCCTTGTATCTACCCCTGAGGCGGACCGCGAGAAGGCTGAGGAAACGGTGAGGCATGCAACTGATATGCTTCCCAACCATGTCAACCTTCGATTCACAATAGCTGAGGCAGCTCTGCATATTATGCTGAGGTGTGTACTTATCTCTATTACTAGTATAGATGTCCACGGGCAGCTAGCCAGCTATCTTATGTATATCTTTTTCCAGAGACCTCAGAAACCGGATAATCAGTTAGCCATGTATCTAGCGTATCGCGATCTCCACCTATCCAAGGTACGTACGCTCCCTATCTAAGTATTTATCTGCACCTTCTCTATCTTTTATTTCTAGAGTAAATAACCACAATTGCCGATCAATTGTATGGGGCATAGCAATTGCTAATCTGCACCACACGCGATACATATATTGCTCTCTTTCTTATCATTTTAAATAGAGACCATGCATACTCCACATATATGTTTTCTGAGAGTTACTTCATACTTGTAGGCTGGAAGCGTTAACAAATCACCACGGAAAAAGAAATGATAGCGGGAGGCTTCCGTTTGTTTGCTCTATGTTACTATGTATTGTCTTTCGTAGCAAAGGAAATAATCACAAACAAAAAAACTTTACTTTGTTTTCTTTTGTAGCAAAGAACAAAAAATCACACAAAGCCAAAAAGAAAGTGTTATCTTGCTATGTTTTCTTTTGTAGTGAATGAAAAAATCACACAAAAAAGGTTTGTTCATTTGTTTTACTGTCTTTCATAGTAAAGGAAAAATGAAAATCACAAAAAAACATTTACTTTGTGGATTACTAGTCTGTTGCTCGGTTGTCTACTTATAGGAAGAAAACACTCCAAAAAAGTTGTTGGGTTCTCGTGCCATTTTGTGCGTGTGTAGGTGTGTGTGTTCGGGGGCGGGGGCTTCCTTTTTGTGTATTGGTTAAGAGGCCAAGTATGTGTTAATGTGTTTTCTCCTTTTTTGGGGGTGGTGTGGTGTGTGTGTTGGGGGGGGGGGGGGGGGGGGGGTGTAACTCCGCCTATGCTAATATCTTCGCATAGCCGGTCCCAAGCCCGGAAGAAGGAGGAGGGGCCAAGCATTAACTTTCTTACAGGTCATTTGTAGCTTTTGCTCTTATTTCTTCGTTTTCTTATTCAAGTACTCCCTCCGTCCAAGTATGCTAATAAGTGTCGCAACTTTATACTGGCTCTAGTACAAAGTGGTACTAAGCTTGAGACAGTTATTTTGGGACGGAGGGAGTATATAACAGTGTGGTTGAGCATATATGGTTTCCTTCATTTTGTCCAAGTATGTAATTTCATGGTTCCAAATATGGTGGTTCACTTTTGGCTAAGTTTGAACAATGGCTGGGGTTTACTAATGCTTCTGGCATTGATAATAGCAATTTGTATTTTTGGCCGATGTTGGGTTAGTAAATTAACATATATCTTGCTTGTAAAATTTTAGTGGTGAAATCGATCGACCTGAAGATGTTTATTTCCTCACCTAGAGTTGGTACAGGGTAAGCAATGTCCCTGGGCTGGGGCTTACCAATGCTTCTGGCGAAGAAAAAGGTGCCCCAGCCCATTTTATTCAGGTAAAGGCACATGTATCATGCATTTTCTTTTCGAAAAAAGAACAGGTATCATGCTTTCCGGTTCAGTTTTTTAGCTCACTAGATGCACCTGACTTGTTTGCATGCTGCAGCAAAATGAATTTCTGTGAATCCAAATTCTGGGTCGATGGAGCTGGTATGTGTTTGCATTTGTTTTACCATCCTTTAGTATTGATTTCTTGAGCTAGTACTTTTTATGATGCTCGGTGTATTGCTGCCTTCGGCCTTTTAAGTATAGTTCTTTTTTGATACATGTTCTTGAGTGAGTTTAAAACACATCCCAATTTTATCAAAAAGCAAAATAATTTTTTTATGATTGTAATTATGATTATACACATGAGAAATCAAAATAAGCATCTTTGACCTTCAGTTTGTTCAGTTTATGTCTTCTGGATCAAGCATATTCCATGAATCCCCCAGGATGATGTTTTCTAGGCTATGCAGTACTCAAATAACTACTCCCTCCGTCCCATAATATAAGAGCGTTTTTGACACTACTCTTATATTATGGGACGGAGGGAGTACATAGTATCTTTTCATCTAAATGAACAAGTGGATATTTTGTACCCAGTAGATCAACCTGCCTTTTCATCTAAATGAACAAGTGGATATCTTGTATCGAGTAGATGAACGACATAATATCTTTCCACTGTATTGTTTGATCAAATCCTCCAAAATGCATACATTGCACCAATGAATCTTGGTATTTTTGAAATACTTTCATCTGACTCAAAAAGGAAAAGGATAAATGAGCTCTTCGGACTAAAATGATTTTTTTCCTGTTCTTTACTTGGCTGCAGCTGTTCTTGCTAAGGGGAAGTTCAGTTTGTATGCCCACCTTGTAGTGTCTACTCTATACTTCAGAGAGTACGTGATTCAGTTCAAATTCCAAGCCTTAACCCCTTCCTTCTACTCCCTCTGTTCCTAAATATTTGTCTTTCTAGAGATTCTATCAAGTGACTACATACAGAGCAAAATAAGTGAATCTACACTCTAAAATATGTCTATATACATTCATATGTGGTAGTCCATTTGAAATCTCTAAAAAGACAAATATTTAGGAACGGAGGGAGTAGAATTATACTGCTATCTTAAATGTAGATGATGACAAAAACAATGGTTAGATGTGCTGAATGCTTGTAATAAAGAAATGGGAAGAATAGGAATAGGGAAGGAAAAGAATTATTCCATGGACAGAAACATATGCATATCTCAGTGATTTGGCAACCTCAATCGGATGTCTCGCTACCAGGATTCGAGTAAAGTCTGTTCATATCTCAATGGTACTTACTAGTCTCTTGTATATAGAATCATCATGGCTCACTTAATTATGCCCTTTTTTCAGGCACATCCCTAGTAAAAGAAACATATGCGAGTGGATGCTACTAAGAAGTTTCAGAACACACCACTCCTCTGTTCATTTTTATAAGACGTTTAGAAAATTCAGACGGCACCCAGAACAGTTCAATGTCAGCTGTCCAAAACGTCTTATAAAAAAAGAGTGGAGGGAGTATCTGAAATGATACAGTGTTTCTTTTTCTTCCTACTGACTACAAAATGGCATCGCCCAATCTTTGCGCGTGGAACCTGCAAGCATGTTGACAAATCATCTTATGCGTACAGACCTGCAAGTTATCTTGGTGCTGCTGCCTTGTTATGGACTATTTGCAAAACAAGGAACAAATCCTGTTTTCAATGTGTGCTTCCTACTGAACCTACTAATGCAATTTTTACTATGTGCTCTTTGCTGGACTCCTGGACTGCTCCACAGAAAAAAGGGATGCAAAGAATGCTCAGTGAAGTAGTATCTAAAAGGCTGTCCGAGGTGGCGCGGGATGCTTTCAGAAGGTCGCCCTTCTTCCCAATGACGATGACTGGTCGGTAAGTTTGATGTACGAGGGAATGGCTGCAGCGGGCGTTTGCTTGATTCGTGCTGCGGCAGGTTTAGATTAGAACCAGATTTGAATCCAAGAACAAACTAATTGCAACTGCGCAAGATTTTGGTATCTAAGGAATCTGAACCCAACAACTCTCTGACAGTAACTCTCATCCAATGCAAGCACAATTCCGGCACAATTCTTACAGTGGGACAACATGGTCAGAACACACGCCAGCATGCATGTAATTATACAGAGCCTGAAAGTTGAAACGAGCGCAAGAAGCAGCAGCAGCCAAGCCTAGGACGACTCTGAAGCTGCTACCGCAGTCTGAGTCTGAAGCAGCAGCTGCCAAGTTTTCTTCAGTTGACAGCGGCAAGGCAATAACACAAAGAAGAATCGCTCTATCTTGTTTAGTAGCAGCACAATTGGACAGTAGTAACTCACATTTCACTTTCCGCAAAAACAACTTGCATTTGCCATTCAGTTCCAAGTACTACCTAGTACTGTAAAAACCAAATCACCAACACAGAAATGCACCGTCATTTCTAAATCATCACAGAATTCAGTTCTTCCGAGCCAACCAAGTGTCAACGGGCATTCGGCAACTCCCATAAATTAACAGTGATGTAGCACTACTCACAGATAATAACACGATATAACCAACTAAAATTCAATTTCAGAAGAGTAGACAAGCAAACATCAGTCAGACCATCACTGATACAGATATAGTACCACCACAAGTTCAGTTCTAGATAGATATATCAGTCTGCCAAACACAACAACTTCAGTTCTTACAACCAATTAATTAGCCAACAAAGCGTTGGCGATCACCCAGCAGACTACCAGCACTACTTGCAGAGAGACAAGCAGAGTCGACAGTACAGGTGCAGATACAGAGACCAACTACAGGCGACGGACGCATCTTCAGTCTATGAGGAGGTGAACTTGGTGACGGCCTTGGTGCCCTCGGAGACGGCGTGCTTGGCGAGCTCGCCGGGGAGGACGAGGCGGACGGAGGTCTGGATCTCCCTGGACGTGATGGTGGGCTTCTTGTTGTAGCGGGCGAGCTTGGCCGACTCCCCGGCGAGCTTCTCGAAGATGTCGTTGATGAAGGAGTTCATGATGGACATGGCCTTGGAGGAGATGCCGATGTCCGGGTGCACCTGCTTCAGCACCTTGAAGATGTAGATCTTGTACGTCTCCACGCCCTTCTTCGCCTTGCTGCCCTTCTTCCGGCCCCTCGTCTTGCCCTCGCCGCCGGCGGCCTCCTTGGACGCCGGAAGCCGCTTCTCGGCCTTGGGCTTCTTGCCCGCGGGGGCCTTCTCCGCCGCCTTCTCCACCTTGCTCTCCGCGGCCGGCTTCTTGTCTGCCTTGGGGGCCATGGCGGCTGCTTGAGAGAGGGAGCGGGGTGTTTCGCTGGGAGTGGGAGGTGGGGAATTGCAGATGTGAAATGAAGCGAGGGACGGCGAAAGTATATAGGCGGGAGGAGGTGCGCGCTGATTGGTGGAGAGGCCGGTGCCTCGGATCGATGACGTGGGCGAGATGGTAGGCAACAGGAAACCAGCCTTGGCTGGCGGGAATTTTGGAATTTTTCCGCGGGCTGCTGCACCGTCCGGTTTGGCGGCGACTAAAATTGATTCACACCGAGTTGTTATTAGTGGGGTTGAAGTTTTTTTAATTAACCACGTGTCCACGTTGATACAATAAGAGAGCCTGAGATAATACAACTGTGCTAAAATTTTACAGAAAACACTCCAAGTAAAGGGGGGAAAAAGGTGCTCAGCCTATGGAGGTCTGGGAACGTATCTGCTGCACCGGAGCAATCCGTGCTACCGGGGCACCGGACCCCGTTGCACATTCAAAAATGTATGAAAAAATCCAGAAATTTTTTAGTGCATTGACACAATATCAATGTAAGTTGTCACAAAATCAAAATTCAAAACATTGCTTGAGATAAGAAAATCGACAAATTTAACATCAATGTGCTAATGAGCCAAGGCTGAAGCCCAACTTGTGTTATGTACTATTTTGTGTCAAATTTGTGATTTTTGTGCCTCGATCAATGTTTCGAATTTTGATTTGAATTTTTGTGACAACCTATATTGATGTGGTGCCAGTGCACTAACCTTTTTTTTGGATTTTTTGAACATTTTTTAGTGCACGACTGGTAGTGGCGGAGCTAGCCGAAAATCACTGGGGGGAACACAAATCATCAGTGTTTGGGGGGCCAAATGCTAAAAGATCTAATCTAAGCCTCCCTAAAAAAAATCTCCAGTAATTCATCCATGGCTGGGGGGGGGGGGCAGCGCCCCCCTGCCCCCAACATAGCTCCGCCACTGAAGACGGGAGACCGGTGCACTGGTAGCACCAATTGCGCACCAAATACATCCCCATGGAGGCCTTTGCAGATGCCAACAAAATTGCTTACCATCAGAAAACCAACAACGCCAACGCGTGCATCGGAGATCCATCTGATCGGGAATGCACCACTGCATATGGGCTTTCTTAGTCGGTGAACAGGGCCGACATGAACATCATAGCCCTCGTCTTTGTGACGAGTCGGCACGGGGGATTTTCCCTATGCTTCCCAAACCAACCGCATCAAACCAAACTAGTCAGAGAATGGCATCGAGTCCACCTTCGAGCAACCACTTGCCCAATTCCAACATAGACGAAAACTCGCACATGCGAACGCCGACATCAACTAGGACATTGATCACCTAGTGGGGTCGGAGTTTGTGCAATTGGAGGATACGATTTGGGTTTGGGGAGCATAAGGAGTCCCACGACTGATGAGGTCAGTGCTCTTTGCACACCCTATATGTTGTTGTGCGCCTTCTGCGAGCCATGTTTAGTAAGACTGGATTTGGTAACTATATGCTCCTTACGGCAAGTTGGTTTGTACACTTGATAGTATGTGTCATTCACCCATTTATGCAGAAAAGCTTCCACATGTGTGACGGACAAGTGTTCCTTGGCCATCAAATCGGACAAGTATCTGCTTTCAATTCAGACTCAAACATGTTTTACAGAGTTTATGTGTATCTTTTTAGCCATGCATGCACCGATTGATTAGTAGTACTAGAGGTTTAGTGCGCTTTGCCGCGTAGGTCTTTACTTGTGAATTATCATTTTTTTCTCTAGTATGTTATTATGGTCTGTTGTTCCGTTTTAGTTTCATTATCTGCGTTGGCTTTGCCTTTAACCACGTTCTAGTGGATCTTCGTCCGTCCCTTGGGTGACGGTTCCGTAATTTACGCTGTGGCGAACAGGGAGGCGATCGGATCTGGTTTAGGGTTCCTCGTAGCCTTGGCCCCGATCAAGGTCCAAGCTCCCAACGTTGAGCACGGCTGTCCCGCAGGTCCTGCTGTGATCTGTGTTGCCCCAAACCCATCCACAAAGGCCTTTCGGGTGTTCTAGGGGCCCGATCATACACCATGGTTCTAACCCTAGACTAGGTCTGGATGTTGGGGGAGGAGGAAGGAGATGGAGGATGTAGAGGGGATGCTTAGGGGGCTGAAGCTGTCGGCGGCAGAGAAGAAGGGGCTGAATCTGGAGGAGGTGGTAATGGGGAAGAAGGTCGATTGGACTGAAGAGGATCCGCAGGCGGTGGGCAAACTGTTCTCGGAGCGACCAACACATGCATACGCAGTAGGGCATGCGTTAGGGAAGATTTGGTGCCCGATCAAAGGAGTGGGCTGCATAGATCTTGGTGATAATGCCTTCCTATTCACCTTTCGTCAGCCGGCGGGGAGGAGAAGGGCACTGGAGGATGGGCCATGGTGGTTTGATAAGGAACTGCTAGTTATGGAGGAATTTGATCCGGACAAAACTGTGGAGGAGTATGAGTTTAACCTAATACCAATATGGATTCGGGTGTTTGGCTTGCCTATTGGATCGATGAATAGAGGAACAGGAGAATTGATTGGCAAGGAGTTTCACGACCTCCTGGATGTTGATGTTGGATACGATGGGAAGGCGGTGGGAAAGTTCTTGCGGATTAAGGTGAAACTGGACATTAAGGTTCCACTGATGAGGGGTTTCCTGTTGGATAGAGAGAAGGGGAAGGAGCAGTGTACCATGCAGGAGGGAGGGGAGGACAAGAACAAAAAGAAGAAGAAGTTACTCTGGTGTAGATTTGAATATGAGCATCTGCCGGATTTCTGTTATACCTGCGGAATGGTTGGACATGGTGAGGATGAATGCAACAAGAAGCCAGTTAAAGGAGAAGCGCCCCAGTTCGGGCCATGGATGAGGGTAGAAGAATTAAATAGGAAACCTGATGATGGTGGGAGAACTAGAGGTTCGGACAGCAGAGGGAGCGATGGAAGCATGAGTTGGAGCGGTGGAAGGGGGGAAGCGGGAAGAATGAGAGAGTGGACCAAAGTACAACTTGGGTAATGGAGGAGGTTCACATGGTAGTGACAGGCCATCTTGGCGCAAGGACGGGAAGGAGTCTGGGGCGGGGCGTGGCCGGAAAGAAGAAGGAGAACCTAAAGTGACAAGCCCAATAAAACTCTTGTCCGATGGGGCCAGAACGGATGATAAGGTGACCGCGAAGAAAATGTTGTTCTCGTCAAAGGATGGAAGCAATGAGGTGGAAGAAAGTAACTCAGGGCCAATGCTTGTGGATAGTACCGGAAAATCAATGAAGGAGAAACGGGAGAAGAAGGAAACAACGGGAAAAACCCGGTCCGTGTAAGTACAGAGGCAGACCATATCGGGGAAATAAGCAGCAAGAGGGGAAGGAGAAACAAGGGAGGAAGTTTAAAAGGAAGCCGAGGGGGGAGTGCCCTAATAAGGATACTGAGAAGCTATAGACCAAAGGAAAGAGAGGAGGGGACGAGATGGAGATTGATGATCCTGACAAGACTAAGAAGGTGAAAATAACTGGAGGGGTGGAGACCACCGATCAGGGTGCCAAAAATGTAGAACTTGCCAACCAAGGCGTCAGAGGTAGTCGAGGCAGATGCAACTAACAAAAGCAATGAGAATCTATCGGTCGGGCTGCAGGAGCAGCCCCGCCTGAACCAATGAAAATAATAAGCTGGAATTGTCGGGGACTTGGGAATGGCCCGACAGTTCGGTCTCTCCTCGAAATGGGGAGGATGGAGGAGCCCGTCGTTCTATTTTTATGTGAAACTAGGCTGGAGGAGAAGGAGTTGGAGAGGTTTCGGTGGCTTCTTGGCCTTACTAACATGTTGGCTTGGAAGGCGGAGGGGAGGAGTAGAGGGGTTGTGTTGTTCTGGAAGAAGGGGATTAATGCTACTCTAAGATCGTTTGGAAGACGGCATGTAGACGTGGACATTACAGAGGAAGGGGGGCTAATTTGGCGGCTGACAGGGGTGTACGGGGAGTCCGAGTTGGCTAGGAAAAAAGAAACATGGAGAACCCTACGTCTACTGAAGCAGCAACACCAAGACGGACGACCATGGCTCTGCCTTTAACGAAATCCTAGCAAGCAACGAAAAATCAGGTGGGGCGGTTAGACCACAGAGATTTATGGACGGATTCCGTGAGGCGCTGGAGTTTTGTGAGTTACAAGATCTTGGATTCGAGGGAGATGTTTATACATGGAGGAATCACAGTAAGGAGTTACGATCATACATTTGTGAGCGGCTGGATCGTGCGGTGGCAAATGAAGAATGGTGCAATATCTTTCCACAATATGTCGTGGTTAATGGCGAGCCAAGACATTCAGACCACCGGCCAGTTGTAGTTCATACTGAGGGCTGGGAGAAGGGGTGGAAAAAAGGCGATAGAAGTTTTCGGTTTGAAGTCAGATGGTTGCAGAAGGAGGGATGCAGTGAGGTGGTAAAAGAGGCATGGGATGAAAGCTGGGTGGTAGGGGACGGTGGTGTCTCATCTACCCTGAGTGCAATAGCTGGGAGAGTGACAACATGGAGCAGAGTTGTGGGAGAACTAGAGACGAGATTAAAGAAGGCGAAGGGTGAACTAGAACGATGCATGAAAGAACCCGTCTCAGAAAGGAAAGTGAGGGAGGAGGCGAGATTAAGGGGAGATGTAAATGACCTGGAGGAGAAGAAGCATACACAGCTTAAACAACGAACACATGCTTGTGTTGGAAATATGCCCTAGAGGCAATAATAAATGGTTATTATTATATTTCTTTGTTCATGATAATTGTCTATTGTTCATGCTATAATTGTGTTATCCGGAAATCGTAATACATGTGTGAATACATAGACCACAACGTGTCCCTAGTAAGCCTCTAGTTGACTAGCTCGTTGATCAACAGATAGTCATGGTTTCCTGACTATGGACATTGGATGTCATTGATAACGGGATCACATCATTAGGAGAATGATGTGATGGACAAGACCCAATCCTAAGCATAGCTCAAAGATCGTGTAGTTCGTTTGCTAGAGCTTTTCCAATGTCAAGTATCTTCTCCTTAGACCATGAGATCGTGCAACTCCCGGATACCGTAGGAGTACTTTGGGTGTGCCAAATGTCACAACGTAACTGGGTGACTATAAAGGTACACTACGGGTATCTCCGAAAGTGTCTGTTGGGTTGGCACGGATCGAGACTGGGATTTGTCACTCCGTATGACGGAGAGGTATCTCTGGGCCCACTCGGTAATGCATCATCATAATGAGCTCAATGTGACTAAGGAGTTAGTCACGGGATCATGCATTACGGTACGAGTAAAGAGACTTGCCGGTAACGAGATTGAACAAGGTATTGGGATACCGACGATTGAATCTCGGGCAAGTAACATACCGATTGACAAAGGGAATTGTATACGGGATTGATTGAATCCTCGACATCGTGGTTCATCCGATGAGATCATCGTGGAACATGTGGGAGCCAACATGGGTATCCAGATCCCGCTGTTGGTTATTGACCGGAGAGGCGTCTCGGTCATGTCTGCATGTCTCCCGAACCCGTAGGGTCTACACACTTAAGGTTCGGTGACGCTAGGGTTGTAGAGATATGAGTATGCGGAAACCCGAAAGTTGTTCGGAGTCCCGGATGAGATCTCGGACGTCACGAGGAGTTCCGGAATGGTCCGGAGGTGAAGAATTATATATAGGAAGTCAAGTTTTGGCCACCGGGAAAGTTTCGGGGGTCACCGGTATTGTACCGGGACCACCGGAAGGGTCCCGGGGGTCCACCGGGTGGGGCCACCTATCCCGGAGGGCCCCATGGGCTGAAGTGGGAAGGGAACCAGCCCTTAGTGGGCTGGGGCGCCCCCCATGGGCCCCCCCTGCGCCTAGGGTTGGAAACCCGAGGGTGGGGGGGCGCCCCACTTGCCTTGGGGGGCAAGTCCCCCCCCTGGCCGCCGCCCCCCATGTAGATGGGTTCCAGGCCGGCGCCCCCCCTCCCAGGGGCCTATATAAAGGGGGGGAGGGCAGCAATACTACAGCCTTTGGCGCCTCCCTCCTCCCCTGCAACACCTCTCCCTCTCGCAGAAGCTCGGCGAAGCCCTGCCGAGATCCCGCTACATCCACCACCACGCCGTCGTGCTGCTGGATCTCCATCAACCTCTCCTTCCCCCTTGCTGGATCAAGAAGGAGGAGACGTCGCTGCTCCGTACGTGTGTTGAACGCGGAGGTGCCGTCCGTTCGGCACTCGGTCATCGGTGATTTGGATCACGGCGAGTACGACTCCATCAACCTCGTTCATTGGAACGCTTCCGCTCGCGATCTACAAGGGTATGTAGATGCATTCCTTTCCCCTCGTTGCTAGTATACTCCATAGATGGATCTTGGTGATGCGTAGGAAATTTTAAAATTCTGCTACGATCCCCAACAGTGGCATCATGAGCCAGGCCTATGCGTAGTTACTATGCACGAGTAGAACACAAAGCAATTGTGGGCATAGATGTTGCCAATTCTTCTTGCCGCTACTAGTCTTATCTTGTTTCGGCAGCATTGTGGGATGAAGCGGCCCGGACCGACCTTACACGTACGCTCACGTGAGACAGGTTCCACCGACTGACATGCACTAGTTGCATAAGGTGGCTAGCGGGTGTCTGTCTCTCCCACTTTAGTCGGAACGGATTCGATGAAAAGGGTCCTTATGAAGGGTAAATAGAAATTGGCATATCACGTTGTGGTTTTACGTAGGTAAGAAACATTCTTGCTAGAAACCTATACAAGCCACGTAAAAACTTGCAACAACAATTAGAGGACGTCTAACTTGTTTTTGCAGCATGTGCTATGTGATATGATATGGCCAGAAGATGTGATGAATGATATATGTGATGTATGAGATTGATCATATTCTTGTAATAGGAATCACGACTTGCATGTCGATGAGTATGACAACCGGCAGGAGCCATAGGAGTTGTCTTTATTATTTTGTATGACCTGCGTGTCATTGAATAACGCCATGTAAATTACTTTACTTTATTGCTAAACGCGTTAGCCATAGAAGTAGAAGTAATCGTTGGCGTGACAACTCATGAAGACACAATGATGGAGATCATGATGATGGAGATCATGGTGTCATGCCGGTGACGAAGTTGATCATGGTGCCCCGAAGATGGAGATCAAAGGAGCAAAATGATATTGGCCATATCATGTCACTGTTTGATTGCATGTGATGTTTATCATATTTTGCATCTTATTTGCTTAGAACGACGGTAGTAAGTAAGATGATCCCTTATGATAATTTCAAGAAAGTGTTCACCCTAACTGTGCACCGTTGCGAAGGTTCGTTGTTTCGAAGCACCACGTGATGATCGGGTGTGATAGATTCTAACGTTCGCATACAACGGGTGTTGACGAGCCTAGCATGTACAGACATGGCCTCGGAACACACGCAATACACTTAGGTTGACTTGACGAGCCTAGCATGTACAGACATGGCCTCGGAACACGGAGGACCGAAAGGTCGAGCATGAGTCGTATAGAAGATACGATCAACATGGAGATGTTCACCGATCTTGACTAGTCCGTCTCACGTGATGATCGGACACGGCCTAGTTAACTCGGATCATGTTTCACTTAGATGACTAGAGGGATGTCTATCTGAGTGGGAGTTCATTGTGTAATTTGATTAGATGAACTTAATTATCATGAACTTAGTCTAAAATCTTTACAATATGTCTTGTAGATCAAATGGCCCACGTTGTCCTCAACTTCAACGCGTTCCTAGAGAAAACCAAGCTGAAAGATGATGGCAACAACTATACGGACTGGGTCCGGAACCTGAGGATCATCCTCATAGCTGCCAAGAAAGATTATGTCCTAGAAGCACCGCTAGGTGAAGCACCAATCCCAGAGAACCAAGACGTTATGAACGCTTGGCAATCACGTGCTGATGATTACTCCCTCGTTCAGTGCGGCATGCTTTACAGCTTAGAACCGGGGCTCCAAAAGCGTTTTGGGAAGCATGGAGCATATGAGATGTTCGAAGAGCTGAAAATGGTTTTCCAAGCTCATGCCCGGGTCGAGAGATATGAAGTCTCCGACAAGTTCTTCAGCTGTAAAATGGAGGAGAATAGTTCTGTAAGTGAGCACATACTCAGAATGTCTGGGTTGCACAACCGCTTGTCTCAGCTGGGAGTTAATCTCCCGGATGACGCGGTCATTGACAGAATCCTTCAGTCGCTTCCACCAAGCTACAAGAGCTTTGTGATGAACTTCAATATGCAGGGGATGGAAAAGACCATTCCTGAGGTATATTCGATGCTGAAATCAACGGAGGTGGAGATCAGGAAGGAACATCAAGTGTTGATGGTGAATAAAACCACTAAGTTCAAGAAAGGCAAGGGTAGGAAGGTACCAAAGTAAACCCGGCATGGAACACTGGACAACGGTCAAGAATATCCTGAAGTACCTGAAGAGGACTAAGGATATGTTTCTCGTTTATGGAGGTGACGAAGAGCTCGTCGTAAAGGGTTACGTCGACGCTAGCTTCGACATAGATCTGGATGACTCGAAGTCACAAACCGGATACGTGTATATTTTGAATGGAGGAGCAGTAAGCTGGTGCAGTTGCAAGCAAAGCATCGTGGCGGGATCTACATGTGAAGCGGAGTACATGGCAGCCTCGGAGGCAGCACAGGAAGCAGTCTGGATGAAGGAGTTCATTACCGACCTAGGGGTGATTCCCAATGCGTCGGGCCCGATGACTCTCTTCTGTGACAACACTAGAGCTATTGCCCTTGAGAAGGAGCCCAGGTTTCACAGGAAGACCAGGCATATCAAGCGTCGCTTCAACTCCATTCGTGAAAGTGTTCAAAATGGAGACATAGATATTTGTAAAGTACATACGGACCTGAATGTAGCAGATCCGTTGACTAAACCTCTCCCTAGAGCAAAACATGATCAACACCAGGACGCAATGGGTGTTCGATTCATCACAATGTAACTAGATTATTGACTCTAGTGCAAGTGGGAGACTGTTGGAAATATGCCATAGAGGCAATAATAAATGGTTATTATTATATTTCTTTGTTCATGATAATTGTCTATTGTTCATGCTATAATTGTGTTATCCGGAAATCGCAATACATGTGTGAATACATAGACCACAACGTGTCCCTAGTAAGCCTCTAGTTGACTAGCTCGTTGATCAACAGATAGTCATGGTTTCCTGACTATGGACATTGGATGTCATTGATAACGGGATCACATCATTAGGAGAATGATGTGATGGACAAGACCCAATCCTAAGCATAGCTCAAAGATCGTGTAGTTCGTTTGCTAGAGCTTTTCCAATGTCAAGTATCTTCTCCTTAGACCATGAGATCGTGCAACTCCCGGATACCGTAGGAGTACTTTGGGTGTGCCAAATGTCACAACGTAACTGGGTGACTATAAAGGTACACTACGGGTATCTCCGAAAGTGTCTGTTGGGTTGGCACGGATCGAGACTGGGATTTGTCACTCCGTATGACGGAGAGGTATCTCTGGGCCCACTCGGTAATGCATCATCATAATGAGCTCAATGTGACTAAGGAGTTAGTCACGGGATCATGCATTACGGTACGAGTAAAGGGACTTGCCGGTAACGAGATTGAACAAGGTATTGGGATACCGACGATCGAATCTCGGGCAAGTAACATACCGATTGACAAAGGGAATTGTATACGGGATTGATTGAATCCTCGACATCGTGGTTCATCCGATGAGATCATCGTGGAACATGTGGGAGCCAACATGGGTATCCAGATCCCGCTATTGTTTATTGACCGGAGAGGCGTCTCGGTCATGTCTGCATGTCTCCCGAACCCGTAGGGTCTACACACTTAAGGTTCGGTGACGCTAGGGTTGTAGAGATATGAGTATGCGGAAACCCGAAAGTTGTTCGGAGTCCCGGATGAGATCCCGGACGTCACGAGGAGTTCCGGAATGGTCCGGAGGTGAAGAATTATATATAGGAAGTCAAGTTTTGGCCACCGGGAAAGTTTCGGGGGTCACTGGTATTGTACCGGGACCACCGGAAGGGTCCCAAGGGTCCACCTATCCCGGAGGGCCCCATGGGCTGAAGTGGGAAGGGAACCAGCCCTTAGTGGGCTGGGGCACCCCCCATGGGCCCCCCTGCGCCTAGGGTTGGAAACCCTAGGGTGGGGGGGGGGGCGCCCCACTTGCCTTGGGGGGCAAGTCTCCCCCCTGGCCGCCGCCCCCCATGTAGATGGGTTCCAGGCCGGCGCCCCCCTCCTAGGGGGCCTATATAAAGGGGGGAGGGAGGGCAGCAATACTACAGCCTTTGGCGCCTCCCTCCTCCCCTGCAACACCTCTCCCTCTCGCAGAAGCTCGGCGAAGCCCTGCCGAGATCCTGCTACATCCACCACCACGCCGTCGTGCTGCTGGATCTCCATCAACCTCTCCTTCCCCCTTGCTGGATCAAGAAGGAGGAGACGTCGCTGCTCCGTACGTGTGTTGAACGCGGAGGTGCCGTCCGGTCGGCACTCAGTCATCGGTGATTTGGATCACGGCGAGTACGACTCCATCAACCTCGTTCATTGGAACGCTTCCGCTCGCGATCTACAAGGGTATGTAGATGCACTCCTTTCCCCTCGTTGCTAGTATACTCCATAGATGGATCTTGGTGATGCGTAGGAAATTTTAAAATTCTGCTACGATCCCCAACAGCTTGGTGGCTGCGGGATGGCAATAGGAACTCCAAATACTTACAAGCAGTGGCAACGGCTAGGAAGAAAACAAACAGAATAAAGGAGTTAAGAAGGGAGGATGGGGTGGTATTGAAGGAAGAGGAAGATTTAACTAACTATGTGTGTTCCTTTTTTCAGGATCTCTTTACTTCTCAGGGCGGAACCCACACTGCGGAGTTGATTGGGAAAGTGAAACCCAAATTGACCGAGGCTATGCATAATGTGCTTGATGCCGAGTTTACCAGGGAGGAGGTTAAAGCAGCCTTGGATCACATTGGGGATCTAAAAGCGCCCGGACCGGATGGGATGCCATCCATAGTCTTCAAGCGACACTGGCAGTTCATGGGCGATCGGGTAGTCGAAGAAGTCCTTGCGGTCCTGAATGGGGGAGATATCCCAGAAGGGTGGAATGATACGTGTGTTGTCCTAATTCCCAAGGTTAAAAATCCTAACAGGATTAAGGATCTTCGACCCATCAGTTTATGCAACGTCTTATACAAGCTTGTGTCCAAGGTGATGGCAAATCGACTAAAGGTGGTGTTGCCCGGGATTATTTCAGAAAACCAAAGTGCTTTTGTGCCGGGCCGGCTTATCACAGACAATGTTCTTATCGCCTATGAACTATCTCATTACCTGCTAAATAAGCGACATGGAAAGGAGGGGGTGGCAGCGGTAAAGGCAGACATGAGTAAGGCCTATGATAGGGTCGAATGGGATTTTCTTGAGGCGATGCTACGGAAACTTGGGTTCAGGAGGCGGTGGGTGGACCTGATAATGAAATGTGTTTCCACGGTGAGATACCAAATCAAGGTTAACAGGACTCTCACGACTCAGTTTTGCCCATCAAGAGGATTACGGCAAGGTGATCCTTTGTCACCCTACCTGTTTGTCATTTGTGCGGAAGGTTTGTCGGCTTCACTGCATGATGCCGCGGAGAAAGGTTCTATCAGTGGAGTCAAAATCTGTCCAGGGGCGCCAAGCATTTCACATCCGTTCTTCGCCAACGATTCGGTTCTACTCATAAAGGCTAACCAGCAGGAGGCTGCAGCTTTGCATGAAGCACTGAAATTATACGAGGAAAGCTCAGGGCAATGTATTAATGTAGAGAAATCAGCAGTGATGTTTAGTCCAAACACAAGTCAGTTGGCTAAAGATGCAGTTAAACAAGCTATTGAGATCCATAGTGAGAATTGGAATGATAGGTACCTTGGGCTGCCGGTCCATGTGGGGCGCTCTAGGAGGAAGGCCTTTGCTTATATCAAAGGAAATATTTGTGGACGTGTCTATGGTTGGCAGGAGAGGTTGCTAGCGAAGGAAAGTAAAGAAGCTCTAGTCAAAACTGTAGCTCAAGCGATTCCCACGCATGCCATGTCATGTTTTGACCTCACAAAAACATTCTGTAGTGAGGTAAATACATTGTTGGGGCGCTTTCGGTGGAGCCAGCAGGATAAACAAAATACTTTACATTGGATCAGTTGGGACAAGTTAGTGAAACCGAAGGCAATGGGAGGGCCGGGATTCAGGGACATGCATAGCTTCAATGTTGCCATGTTATCGAGGCAAGGTTGGCGACTACTACAGAACCCTGACAGCCTATGCAGCCAGGTGCTCAAAGCACGATACTTTCTGAACACCGACGTCCTTCATGCTGAACCAAGAGATGGCATCTCATACTCTTGAAGGAGCATACTGCTTGGTCTGGACCTAATAAAACAGGGATATATCTGGAGGATCGGGGATGGATCACAGGTGAAGATCTGGACCGACCCTTGGATTCCACGTGCGTGGTCCAGGAAGGTCATCACGCCCCGCGGAGCTAGTTTGTTAACTAATGTCCAGGATCTTATCTGCCCCATCTCCGGGAACTGGGACGAACGGCTGGTGAAGGAGACTTTCTGGCCGGACGACGCGTGGCATATCCTGCAAATTCCGCTGCAGGAGGGAGTAGATGACTTTACGGCTTGGCACTTTGATCCAAAAGGTGTGCACTCGGTGAAAAATGCCTATAAACTGCATACCCAGCTGCTGAAACAAGCTCGTAATGGAGCACCGGGATGCAGCTCCACGGCTGCAGGCCAGCTTGACAAGTCGGAGGGGGATGCCTGGAAAAGAATCTGGAAACTACCCTGCCCCAGGAAGCTACAAATGTTTGTTTGGAGGATGAAACACGAAGCCTTAGCGCTCTGCAATAATTTGGAGTGGAGGGGAGTGAAACTGGAGCAGTCAAAGTGCCTCTTCTGTGGACTTGGACTTTCTGAGGAGGATGGAGGGCATCTATTCATTAAGTGCAAGGCCATCAAAGAAGTATGGCGTATGCTAACACTTGAAAAGGAAAGAACCGAGCTGGAACGCATAGGGGATGTGCATGCGATGCTTGACTTCTTGTGGGGGGTAGCTGAGGAAAAGAGGGTGACCATATTCACGATGTGGTGGCACTGGTGGAATAACCGGAACAAGGTCAGAGAAGGTGAACTCCCAGTTCCAGGGGCTGAGATTGTCCAGCGGGTTAGAGTGAATATTGTTGAGTATTTGGAATTCTTTAACCTGAGGCAGACAAAGAAACAGGCGCAAAAATGGACCCCTCCGAACGATGGTATGCTAAAGGTCAATTTTGATGGCTCTTATACACCGGGAGATAATGTTGGGAGCTGGGGAGTGGTAGTGAGAGACGAGGACAGGCAAATTATCACGGCAAGAGCAGGGAGGCAGGAGCGTGTGGTGGATGCATTTAGGGCCGAAATGTGTGCCATGGCTGCAGCGATCGCCACATGCACTGAGTTGGGGGCCATCAGAGTGGCGTTTGAAACCGATTCGCAGCTGCTAGCGGACGCCCTTGACCTACGGAAAGTAGATTCTTCCCCTTATGCGGTGGCCATTGAAGATATCAAATTCCAACTCAAAATGTGGTTCTCTAAGCAGGAGGTGTTGGTATGCCGCCGTGAGGCTAATTCTGTAGCGGATGCTCTAGCTAAAGTTGGACGGCTATGCCCATCAAATAATTCTTGTATGTGTTGGGACTCGAATGTACCGCCCCAAGTGGCTGTTTGTGCTTCAGGTGATATGCCTGAGCACCGTTGATTTATAAAGCTTTGCTTTACCCTAAAAAATACTACGTTCTAGTGATGTTTTTTTGTTCGTATCCCGTGTTGGGTGTTGCTAGAGACATTATATGTTCTGGGAGGAGAATGGAATTGCTCGATGCGTGGTCATGGTGTCCTTACACATTTCAGCCTCGATGTCAGCCGCCGGTCGTTGTGTGAGCCCTTTGTAGCTCCTATACCACACCGAAACCATGAAAATGCCGCAATAATGCACACATAGGTCAGCCCACGAAGCTCCCACTAACTCAGCTCGGCTCAGTGATCCAGTCGCTTGCTTAACATTTTTCTTTCGACAACTCCCCTTCTATCTTATAATAAAATGGCTACCTTTTTTTAAGTTTGTTAAATAAAAAAAGTTCACGGACTTTATAAACTCTTGGATTTCTAAAACTAAGAAAATTTAAAAACATAAACTTAAAAAAATGTTTCAATCTTGTTAAATTATTCATGGATTTTTTAAATAAAAAAATTTGAAATAAAGTTCACAAAATTTACTTTATTTTACAAAATTTAATAATTTTCATGAACTTTAAAATTTCATAAAATTTTAAAATGTTCATAAAGTTCAAAAATATATTCTGGATTTTTAAAACAATGTTCACAATTTTTTAAAATGTTCATAAATTAGAATATGGAAAATGTTCACATTTCGGCCTTGATATCAATTGCTGATCATTGTGTGAGCCCCTTGCGAGCTCCTATTCCCCACCGAAACCATGGAATTTCTACTATAACCCTCACATGGGCTTGCCCAAGAAGCTCCCACTCACTCAGCTCGGCTCCTTGGTCTAGTCACTTGCTTAACATATTTTTCCTGGCATGCTCCATTGATATCTTATAAAAAGGCGGCTATCATCTTATTTTGAAAAAGTTTGTTAAATCAAAGGATGTTAACGGATTTTAAAAACTCTTGGATTTTAAAATGGTTGCGGATTTTAAAAAACTCCAAAATAAGAAATTTTTTCAAATTTTAAAAACATCCATGGGTTTTAAATTTTTCAGAAACATAAAAAATAAAAAATAAATCCATGAGATTTATGAATATTGACAAATTTCAAAATATGCTATGAGATTTAAAAATGTTCACAACTTTTTAAAAGTTCATGATTTAAAATATGAAATTTTTCACATTTCAGTCTCGATGTCAATTGCTGGTCATTGTGTGAGCCCCTTGGGAGCTCCTATTACACACAAAAACCATAAAATTGCTACTATAACACTCACACGGGCTGGCCCACGAAGCTCCCGCTCACTCATCTCGGTTCCTTGGTCCACTCACTCGCTTAGCATATATATTTCCCAGAATGCTCCTCTGATATCTTATAAAAAGGTGGTTATCATTATATTTTGCAAAAGTTTGTTGAACCAAGAGATGTAAATGGATTTTAAAAACTCTTGAATTTTTTAAACGGCTGCCAATTTAACTGCTACGCGTCCGCCGGATGATAAATTGATTAGATCGGCCGCCTTGGCAGCCGTGGATGCCGGCCAAAACAACTGTTCGATCTACCGTCCCAGCCAATCGAGGACCTTTGCAACAGCTAGCTTGTTGCGCTCAAGGGTTTTGCAACAAGGACCTTGTTGCAATGGTCCGCCGAGACAACAGCTGGCCAAGACACGCACACCCTAGGCTGGAGCGCAGCTGCTGTGTCGCCATGGCCCGAGCGCCTCGACCATGGAGTGCCTCCGATTGTTGGAGTTGCCACGGCTCCTCCACCCCAGCATCATGAACAACTGCCACCTCTGCTCCAGCACCATGGCGAGGACCTCTAATACCGGGTGCTTCTCCAGTGTTTTCTGCAACCGAGGCTATGCTTCTGAAACATGCCTCGTGTTGCAATGTCTGACCTCTCACGCTCTAAAGTTGAGCGCTCCAACGCTTTCTGCAGCTGGGGTTATATTTCTGAAACAAGACCTCTGTTGGAGAGGAATTTTTTTCATTGAACCATTTTTTTTCTTTCTGAAACAAAACCCTTGTTGCAAAAACCTTCTGAAACAAGACCAATGTTGCAGGAAAAAAAACTTCACCATCGAACCGTTTTTCCCTTTTCTGAAACAAGACCTTTCTTGTAGGAACCTTCTGAAACAAGACCCTTGTTACAAAAAATTGACTACGTGGGGCTTGTGGCAATGTGGGCGCTCCATCTGGATTGATCCGACGGCTACGCAGGCGGCGGACGCTACACATGCATCATCCGGCTGAAGGGTAGCCTTTTCCATTTAAAAACCTTATATTTTTGAAACTATTCCAGATTTCTAAAAAATATTCAATTTCAAAAAAATATTCAATTTCAAAAAAATATTCACAAATTTGAAATAAAGTTCACAAATTTGTTTCCATGAAATTTAATAATGTTATGAACTTTAAGAATATTCAGAATTTTGAAAAATATTCATGAATTTCAAAATATCTACTGAGATTTTAAAAATGTTCACAATTGTAATAAATTTTCAAGAAATATTAAAAATTGAAAAGAGAAGAAAAAATAAAAAAATAAAAATAACAAAAACATAAAACAAACAAGAACCCTCAACCAAGGACACACGCCCTTAGAGGCGGGTAGCGGGCTCCGGGGACCTTCATAGCCTCCGACGGACTAGGAGGCTCCAAATCTAGGGAGCTTAGTATCTTAATTAACATATATATTTTGCAAGCATTAGTTTTTTTACCTTGTATAAAAAATAGAACAAAGGAACGAATATTTTATGAGCAGTTCAATGACTTAGAAATCTCCCTATAGCGGGGCTGGCTACGAGGGCGCTAAGGCCATCAGCAACTCATGTTTCCCTGACACTAGGGTCCCAGCATGGTTAATGGCTAAAAGCAAGCCGAATCTGTTCGATGGGCCTTGTTTTTACAGTCAATGTGCTTTTGCTTGTGAGTGGCTCGGGTGGGCACCGATGCAGATGTAAACTCATAGACGATGTAACACTATTTTAATCTTGAATCATAGGCCAAGCGACGAACGGGAGGGCGGACGAGGCGGAGAAGATTGTTGTACCACCGGACCATTTTTGCTTGAAGGACAAGAGGCTAGTATCACCTACCCCTCGGATCTAGTCCCTCCGTCTCATAATATAAGAACGTTTTTTCTATTATGAAACGAAGGAAGCACTATAAGTATCCTCAACGGCGGTGATTGCTACACGACGATGGCCGAATGCCAGCAAAAGTGCAAAAGCTAGCTAGATGTATTTGACAAACGGTTACGAATAAGAGATAATTTACATACATGTTGCATGTGGCTCATTAACTTCTGTTCCACCGTACTTGATTAGGATATATGTGCATTTTGATGTAATCATGTTTGTCTAACCATCAAGATGGTCATTCTGGATTTCTTATTCTCTTAAAAGTAGTGATCTTAAATATTCTTATATTTCTTTACGAAGGAAGTACTAGTAAATGGACACCAGTGCCTCTGTTATATCCTCAAAGGTTATCCAAATGGTCATTAGATTATGTTGGCAAACTTCGATTTAATCATTTTTGACGCAACCTATCTATGGGAACGAAGTTGCCGGTATCACCATCCTAAATCAGTAAATCAGTAACAGTAATACGTATAACATCGCCCTTAATTAGTACTCCGTATTATAATCAGATATTGCATCTGTTGTCGTTCTCAGAAAAACAGAGACTCTTCACTATATGTATATAGAAAGTTCTAGCTCAACAAACAAGCAGAGAGAAAAATAATTCAAGTAACGATCTCCTCGATGAGGCAGCGGCGTCTCTTGCCGCCGATCTCGACGAGCATGGCCAGCAGGGCCTCGCACACCTGGGTGGCATCGGCCTCGGCGCGCCGCCGGCTCAGCGTCGAGAACACCAGCCACGCATGGTCCAGCCTCCGCTCGGGCCGCACCACCACGGACCCTGGGACCTCGGCGTCGCGCCGTGTCACCAGGCCATCACTGCTTTCCCCGTACCGCAGCCGCAGGTGGAGCGCGGTGGCCGCCATTGCAGCCGACACCGGCATCACCACGGGCAGCTTCAGAGAAGCGAGCAATGACTCTGCATACTCGGACAGGAAGCGTGGCAGGGGTGCCACCGTGAGCAGCGGGAGGAGCTCGGCCTGGGCGATGCGGGTCAGCGTCGCGAGCACCGTCGGGGCGGTGCTGGCCTCTGTGTGGAAGGAGACGATCGGCAGCTCGTCCACCGGGAGCCTGTGCTTGGAAATGAAGTCCTTTCTCTTGTCATACGTGAGATCCTCCAGAGCTCTCATGTCGCCCTGCGTCCGTCCACTTGTTAGGAAATATGCATGACATGAAATGTAATGAAATGAAGGGAACACAGACAGACCTTGATAAGTTTGCACACTATCAGTTCCATGATCCTCCTGGTCTCCCTGTCAGCGATCTGGCCTTCTCGAAGGATGTCGGAAGCCACGGGGGTGCCGCCATACGGGCTCTGAACCAGTGCCAGACCAGCGACCTTGCCCTTGAGCTCGGACCAGTACAACGAGAGTGCGGCAGCCGCATCGACTCCGCCCTTGCTATGTCCCAGGAGCAAAACCTGTTTGCCAGATCCCCAGTAGAGCTCCTCGATGTATAGTTTCAGTTCCCGTGCATTTTTCTCCACTGATGCCTGAACAAAATGGAAGGTAAGTACATACCTACAGGGGGTGACAGAATGAAACACGAACTTGTAAAGTATACACTGCAGTATATACGAGGAAGATACGAGAACCAAAGAGACAGACATTCCTTGGTTTACGGCACATGCACAGCACGAAACAAATATAGGTCGACAAACTAGAAAGATCTTGTATGCCACCCTGTTGAGCTGAATTACCTCACTATGAATCTTTGCAATATGGCAAGTAAGCCCCATCTTTGAAAAGAATCTTTTAGTGTTGAGAAAGTAAAGTGGACTGTGGTTGCTAAAAAGGCCTGCATAGAGGAACGCTGTGAGTCACCATCAAGCTACCACGACATATTAAGGTTATCTGTGAAAACTGAGAAAGATGTCTCACCAGGGATGAGCAAGTAAACCAGTGTATCAGGCAGGTAATGCATGCCATTTCTGAAAAAAAAAACACAATGCAAAAGAATAACTGAATAATACTCCTACTAAACACTATGCCATCTCCTTATTAACTGACACTTCACTAGGCAGGGAAAACAGTTCACCTCACATCATGCAAAAGCTCCTGAAAGCGAGATGTGCCATCAACTGAATAAAGTGACATTTGAGTTCTTTGCAACCACCCTATATCTTCAGAAGAGCCTTGTAATGTTGTCCAGAAACGATGCAAGGACCTGTGAGCATGCACCAGATCTTAGCAACCATCTGCGAACAGAAGTTTCACTGAATGGACTTGAGCACTTGGATCAACACAACGAAGTTGGAAGTCAGAAGACGGTAACCAACCTGGTTAGTTTGGTATTAATCTCATTTACAAAGAGACTGCACAGCCCTCGCAAATGGAGTGCCAATCTTTGTCCCAATCTGTAGCCACGCAAAATATAGGATGACCAGCTAGCATATGATCTGACAGCACAAAGTTGCAAAGTGGACGCGAGAAACAACATCAAAACACATGGTTAGCTAGTGTGATAAGAAATATTACTATCTGCAAGCATTAACTTTATCTGATTAAAGAAGGCACGGGAATACCAAACCTTTGACAAATTTCGGATACGCCGTTTCTGAAAATTGTGATCTCAGATATCCTATGTGCAGCCTGTTCTTCTGTAGTACTACTAATGGATAACTCTTCTGTAGTATTGCTAATGGACAACGCAGAACTCTGTCCATGAATATATCTTTCAGTGTCAGGCAATGATCCTCCATAGTAAGCAGAGAATTGGACTTCGTGACGTTGAGGAATCCAATCAATGCACCCAAACACATTTTCTGTGAAGAAAAAGAAAATACCAGCACATAAAAATAAAGGAAGAAACTCAACAGAAACAACACTGTACAGAAACTCCCATCTTGATCAGATTTCTTCTAGAGTGGATGAAACACATATCTAGTATCTAAATATCTAAGAAACAAAATCTTATGCCAGAATAAGTTTGCTCCAGAGAAGGAAAAGATAACTGACAAAACGGTGATTCAGAATCAACAAAGAAACAAGACAGCAATGTGTACTGGACTATCAGCAAGTCTGTTTCCCCCTGATGATTCAAATCGATCAAAACATTGTATGCTCAGCTGGTACCTATGAATTGTGTCAAGTGTTGTCGAAACTGCCAAGCAAGGTTTAGTATGCGCTCAAAATAGTCCTCCATTTGAGTTCCAGATAGCAAATAATGTCGAGCATCACTCTTGCTGATTCGCTATAGCCCTAGAAAACAGGATCATATCAGCACGTCGGCATGTACCCGCAGAGGAGGGTGTGTGTGTCGTTGACATGATATTATTTATACTGTCATATCATCAGGCAAGGCGTCTTTAATAGCAACAATCCTAGGTGATCTAAACTAGAGTGCCGATATTGGTGCTCTGTTTTTCTCTTGAAGGTGCTAGCACATACAACTTGGCAAGGATGCCAAAAGCTTACAGCCGCATGAGATACATAAGCTAAAACAAACAGCCCAACACCATTAAGGACTGAATGTTGACACGAAATCTGTCTACTGCCCTACGCAAACAAGTAAGTAGATATCAAAATTCACAGCACACAACAACTCCCCGCAAGTGAAGCTGGATTCCTGGTGTGTGTGTTTTCTAACCATGCAGAAGAGCTGCATGTATTATATTAAGAGGACAGGAGAATACAGTACAAGCTATATAAAAACAAGCAAGAGAACGGAAGGAAGAAGAAAATGGTGAGGAAGGAAGTCAGTTGTCCGTTGAGAAAAACATTGCCATTTCAGCGGGACAGATGCTCCTTTCACAGTGCCGACACTAAGGCTTGTTTTTCTCTTCGAACCTTTTTCTACTACCACGTAACTAGGCAAGAATACCAAAAGATTACAGCTGAATGAAATAAATAAACCATGGCAGGCAACATCATGAAGGACTGAATGCTCTATTTACTGCCGTCGCCAACTCTCAAAGGAGACGCGAACAGGTTGGCTATAAGAATTCACGCAAGTGAAACTGCAATGCGTTCTATTTGTACTAATGATGAAGAAAGGAATCCGTTCTTCTCTCTGGAGAAGAAAAAAGCTCGTCCGCTTCAGCAGCAAGGTTACCCCTTTCCTGCTGCACCCAGCAGACCAAGATCTTCTGGAGAGAAGTGAACGGCGGAGCTAGGATATCTCTGTCTTTCTCAGGGGAATTTCGTCGACCACGGGGAGTGCACCCCAAAGCCCGCGCATCAAGAACACGTACCTCTATGCCGCGGAGAGACTCTTGGCAGGCAGGCTAGCAAGGCCGCGCGCCACTTCCTCGGGACTCCTCCTTCCGTTGAGTTGAGGGCGATCAGATCACGACGCCCTCGTCCACATTTTTCTGGCGCGCGAGGGGCGGGCGGGCGGCAAAGTCAAAAGGGAACTCGCGGCGATCCGGGAGCGGGGGAGGGGTGGGGCTCCCTTATCCGGTGACGCGAGGCGGGCAGACGGGGCGGGCGCGCATGGCCGCCGCGTGGGCAGCGGACTCGTGCCTTCGCCCGCCACGCATGGCGGCATGGGCTGGGGGCGGCGCGCCAATATTTCTGGAGCGCGGTCACCGAGGCCGGCCGGCCGGCCGGCCGGTCGCACGCAAACGCAAGTCCCTATCCACCCAAGACCCAACCCACTCACCGCTTTCGAAGACTTTAGACAGGCCCTACCTGTTTCCTTCCAAAGGATTATATAAGTACGGGAAGGAGCTTTTTTTTGTCTTACTCCAGTTTGAATAATTGAACCTAAAACCTCCAAAGTGCATGCGCACTAAACGAAGAGAACGAGCGACCGGCTCTGCCACACACATGCATGCGTAGGATTAGCATGTGATTGATCATTAAATGCAGTCAGACTTATTATATCCGATGGACAACAAAACAGATTCACGTTGTATTATTCCGGTTCTTCAATTTTTAAAAGAGAAAAGTATGTTTTTGGTCCCTCAAGTTCCCACAAAGTATAGACTTGGTCCCTCAAATTTTGGTATACATTTGGTCCCTCAAATCTCAAAACCGGATAAGTTTGATCCTAAACCAGATTTTGAGCACGCTGGCCGGTTTTGACCGCAACAAAACCGTCCGATGAACAGTAAATTCGACAAAAAAAATAAAAAAATTCAAGAAAATCTGAAATTTTTTGGGGTCGAATATGCTTGCGTACGCAAGATGTGAACAAAATTTCATTCTCTTTCGGCACTCAAGGAGCTCGTGGTAAAAAAACCAAAAATATCTGCCTGATGAATAGTAAATTCAAAAAAATCAAAACAAAATCAAAAAAATCTGAAAATTGTTTGGGGTCCAATATGCTTACATGGGCAAGGCCCGACCAAATTTTGTCATGAAATGACATCGGACGGGCTCTAGCAAAAAGAAACAATTTTGGCTATTTTTTTGTGAGCAAAATTTTGTTTTATTTTTCACCAGCTCCTCCTAGAGTGTCGAAAGAGCATGAAAAGTTGGTCGCACCTTGCGCATGTAAGCATATTGGATCCCAAACAATATCAGATTTTTTTGAAGTTTTTTTTTTCAAATTTACTGTTCATCGGGCGGTTTTGTGGCGGTCAAAACCGGTCAACGTGCTCAAAATCTGGTTTAGGACCGAACTTATCCGGTTTTGAGACTTGAGGGACCAAATGTATGCGAAAAAATCTTGAGGGACCAATTCTATACTTTATGGAAACTTGAGGGACCAAAAACATACCTTTCTCTTTTTAAAAAGTCATATATTTCAAACCATGTGTCGGAATTTAGATCCGTCTTCACCGTTGGGTTCATCATGACGAGATCTTTGAAACTAGATCCCATATGGGTATGTTTCAACGAAATATTTTTGATGCCAACTTTAATGATATATTGTGCAACTTTAGTACTGTATTCAGGGACGGATTCAGGAGGACGAGGGCAACAATCGTGTCGCCCCTTAATAAGTTTTTGTGAGCAAAATTTTGTTTTATTTTTCACCAGCTCCTCCTAGAGTGTCGAAAGAGCATGAAAAGTTGGTCGCACCTTGCGCATGTAAGCATATTGGATCCCAAACAATATCAGATTTTTTGAAGTTTTTTTTTTCAAATTTACTGTTCATCGGGCGGTTTTGTGGCGGTCAAAACCGGTCAACGTGCTCAAAATCTGGTTTAGGACCGAACTTATCCGGTTTTGAGACTTGAGGGACCAAATGTATGCGAAAAAATCTTGAGGGACCAATTCTATACTTTATGAAAACTTGAGGGACCAAAAACATACTTTTCTCTTTTTAAAAAGTCATATATTTCAAACCATGTGTCGGAATTTAGATCCGTCTTCACCGTTGGGTTCATCATGACGAGATCTTTGAAACTAGATCCCATATGGGTATGTTTCAACGAAATATTTTTGATGCCAACTTTAATGATATATTGTGCAACTTTAGTACTGTATTCAGGGACGGATTCAGGAGGACGAGGGCAACAATCGTGTCGCCCCGTAATAAGTTTTTGTGAGCAAAATTTTGTTTTATTTTTCACCAGCTCCTCCTAGAGTGTCGAAAGAGCATGAAAAGTTGGTCGCACCTTGCGCATGTAAGCATATTGGATCCCAAACAATATCAGATTTTTTGGAAGTTTTTTCTTTCAAATTTACTGTTCATCGGGCGGTTTTGTGGCGGTCAAAACCGGTCAACGTGCTCAAAATCTGGTTTAGGACCGAACTTATCCGGTTTTGAGACTTGAGGGACCAAATGTATGCGAAAAAATCTTGAGGGACCAATTCTATACTTTATGGAAACTTAAGGGACCAAAAACATACTTTTCTCTTTTTAAAAAGTCATATCTTTCAAACCATGTGTCGGAATTTAGATCCGTCTTCACCGTTGGGTTCATCATGACGAGATCTTTGAAACTAGATCCCATATGGGTATGTTTTAACGAAATATTTTTGATGCCAACTTTAATGATATATTGTGCAACTTTAGTACTGTATTCAGGGACGGATTCAGGGAGGACGAGGGCAACAATCGTGTCGCCCCTTAATAAGTTTTTGTGAGCAAAATTTTGTTTTATTTTTCACCAGCTCCTCCTAGAGTGTCGAAAGAGCATGAAAAGTTGGTCGCACCTTGCGCATGTAAGCATATTGGATCCCAAACAATATCAGATTTTTTTGAAGTTTTTTCTTTCAAATTTACTGTTCATCGGGCGGTTTTGTGGCGGTCAAAACCGGTCAACGTGCTCAAAATCTGGTTTAGGACCGATCTTATCCGGTTTTGAGACTTGAGGGACCAAATGTATGCGAAAAAATCTTGAGGGACCAATTCTATACTTTATGGAAACTTAAGGGACCAAAAACATACTTTTCTCTTTTTAAAAAGTCATATCTTTCAAACCATGTGTCGGAATTTAGATCCGTCTTCACCGTTGGGTTCATCATGACGAGATCTTTGAAACTAGATCCCATATGGGTATGTTTTAACGAAATATTTTTGATGCCAACTTTAATGATATATTGTGCAACTTTAGTACTGTATTCAGGGACGGATTCACGGAGGACGAGGGCAACGATCGTGTCGCCCCTTAATAAGTTGTTGTTCGACAACTGACTGTGGGCTGTTTCGCCCCCCCCCCCTTTCCCTGTGTCGTTTGTTAACGAGAAACCCCAAAACAGCGAGTAGCATAGCAGCCCATCATAGAAGATAAATGGGCCAGTTAGTAGCAGGCTAATAGCAGTCGTTCTCTCAAAAATAAAAAGCGATCTGTGTAGAGATAAATGAGCCACGTACACACAGGTCGCTATAATCGCTAGGTTTCCAAACTGCCTCCTGCAATCTAGTGTCACGCCTGTACCTTGCCTTGCCTGATATCGATCTTTTCGTGATTGCGTCCCATCGCCGTCAAGAGAACCGAAGAAGGGAAGGGGACGGCCGCTGGTGAGCACAGATCCTGTACAGATGAGCGGTAACAAAACGAGGAAGAAAGGAGTAGGGCGTTTTGGTGCCTAGGCTCATCTGCACTCGGTTAGAAAAAATTCGTAAACAATTTAAAACAAATTCAAAAAATTCTAAATAAAATTTGTGTGGTAGACAATTTGATGCGTGAGGCCCACTTCAAATTTCAAGTCATTTGAACATATGAGCAGCTCTCAGTAAAAAAGACAAATCGGGTCAAAACAGTACATGAACAATAAACATTTTTACAGACCCCTATTTTGTCTTTTTTGCTGAGAGCTGCTCATATGTTCAAATGACTTGAAATTTGGAGCGGGCCTCACGCATCAAATTGTCTACCACACATATTTTATTTGATTTTTTTTGAATTTTTCTAGTATTTATTTCAATTTTTTTCGTCGACGCGGGTGCAGATGAGCTCGGGTGCAGAAATGGATTTTCGGGAAGAAAGGTTCTAGTTTAATACTGTACGAGCATTAGATTAGATCAGTTCTTGTTTTGTCCTTTTCAAACTGTAATATTTCTCCCGGTTCCAGTATTCTTTGATTACTTCCATAGAATTGCATGCTTTTTGATGTTCTGGCTTTGGAATTAGGTTGAATCAGTGAGTCGATCCCATCAATTACAGGGAAATTAATGGGATTTCGTATTGTGTTATCAACCACATTGTATTAATGCTAATTATTAGTTTGTAAGATTGTCTTCTGTTTCTAGAGTTGTGAATTTGTTTTTGTCATTAAGAAAATAATTTGTAATGTGTTTCTAGAATTTGTTTTTGTCATGTGAATGGAATTAATAAATAAAATCGGGCATGATTGCACACGGTGTTTCCATTGGACCAGGCCCTAAAAATTTCTACCACAACATAGCAGTTGCCCGTGAACTTAGTGTGAAACCTCGCCCCCCCTATGCCGAAATCCTGGCTCCGTCCCTGACTGTATTGTACAACTTTAGTACTATATCGTGTAACTTTTTTCCAAAACTAATGTTTGAAGCTGCACCTTCGTATGAGATTGCAACCTAGCAACCACGACAACTTTGATGTGCAACTAGTCTATTGCCTCAACGAAAGTCGATGTGCAACCTCCTCTTGTAATATAGTCTAGTTGAACACACATTGATGTTTAGTTGCTTGTAATGAAGTCTAATTACACACACATTGATGTTTAGTTGGCAGGAAGACTAGTTGCACACATATCCTCAGTTGGCTTGTAATTTACTCTAGTTACACACACATTGATGTTTAGTTGGCAGGACACTAGTTGCACACACATATGCTCAGTTGACGTGGCAATGTAGTCTAGTTGCACACACATTGATGTTTAGTTGACAGAACTATTTGGCACACACATATACTCAGTTGACGCGGCAATCTAGTCTAGTTGCACACACATTGATGTTTAGTTGGCAGGACACTAATTGCACACACACATATGCTCAGTTGGCGCGGCAATGTAGTCTAGTTGCACACACATTGATGTTTAGTTGGCAGGGCTATTTAGCACATTATGCTCAGTTGGCGCAGCAATCTAGTCTAGTTGCACACACATTGATGTTTAGTTGGCAGGAAGACTAGTTCGTCGAAACATCCACATGCGGGATCTACTTTTGAAGAGCACGTCGCCAGGGTTTCAACGGTGAAAGCGGATCTGAATTTTGACACGCGGTTTAGAATATATGTCTTTTATAATTTTGAAAATCAAAAATTAATGCACAAGTGACGAACATGAGGAACATTAATGTAGCAGCATGCAGACACCCACAACGTGAGAACAGACCACATATAAGGTGATTAATTAGCAGTGTCTTTTTAGCCATAAGGATGATTACGCGTACTATTTGACAACAAAACCGACCGCCCAAGAGCGATAGCGGGCAGCCAGCCGCCCGCTAGACGCGTCCATAATTGAATTGGTGTAGATTTTGTATATTTAGCTCATGGTTAATCATTTTATACAACTTTCTAATTTAGCTCATGTTTTTTTTACCATGCAATGAAAAAACCTTATTTTTAAATGGGCGCGTCTAGCTGGCGGCCGGCGGCTCGTTAGTGCTCGCGAACGGCCGACTAAAAAAAGGTAAGCGCCTGTCGCCTGGTCCAGAAAAAGGCAACACGTCTAATCCCTATCATATGTGGTCTCTTCTCACGTGATGGATACCTGCATGCCACTGTATTAATGTTCCTCATGTCCACCCTTTGTCCATTATTTTTGGTTTTTAAAATTATAAAAGACATATCTTCTAAACCATATGTCGAAATTCAGATTCGTTTTCATCATTGAAACCCTCGCGACGTGCTCTTCAAAAGTAGATCTGCATGGAGATGTTTCGACGAACTAGTCTTCCTGCCAACTAAACATCAATGTGTGTGCAACTAGACTAGATTGCCGCGCCAACTGAGCATATATGTGTGCCAAATAGTCCTGCCAACTAAACACTAATGTGTGTGCAACTAGACTATATTGCCGCGCCAACTGAGCATATGTGTGTGCAACTAGTGTCCTGCCAACTAAACATCAATGTGTGTGCAACTAGACTAAATTACAAGCCAACTGAGCAACTAGTGTCCTGCCAACTAAACATCAATGTGTGTGCAACTAAACATCAAAATTGTCATGATTGCACATCTACTACTAGGTAGTTGACCAGAGCAGTAGACTAGTTGCAAATCAGGTTGTCATGGTTGCTAGGTTGCAACCACATAGGAAGTTGAATCATGCAGCTCCAAAATTTTGTTTGAAAAAAGTTGCACCATGTAGTACAAAAATTGCACAACGCAATACTAAAGTTGCACCATATAACATCAAAGTTGGCATAAAAAAATCATCGAAACACACCCATGCGGGATCTAGTTTCGAAGATCTCGTCGTGAGGGTTCCAACGGTAAAAACGGATCTGAATTCCGATGCGCGGTTAAAAAGTTATGACTTTTTGAATTGTTGTAAAAGGTAGCTAAATCAGTCACATGCGGAGAGAGAGAATGGACATCACGGACTACCTTTCCTTCTAATTATATTCCTTGGTCCACTATGTGAGAACGCAACAATCCAAAACAATTCTATACGATTCAGACCAGGTGACACCTGGACTACAAAGCGAGTGGCCAGGAGCCGGCCGCTCGGTTCATCAAAATAGTGCGTATGCACTTTTTAGATTTTAGGTTTTTAAATAGTACTCCCTCTGTCCCATAATATAAGAATGTTTTCGACACTAGTGTGATGTCGAAAACGTTCTTATATTATGGGACGGAGGGAGTGGTTATTATCATAACCGCCTAGGAATCGTTTAATAAGTTTCGGAGTCTTCCATTTCAAGACAAGATCTCTTTACACGGTTCATGTGGGATCTTATGCCATGCTAACTAAATCCTCTTTTTCACTCTGGTTTTCCTGCTTTTGCAATCTCGCAAACCAAAGGAGTTTTCTTTTCAAAAAGTATCAAATCTATTATAGAAGTTCACCAGAAATATAAATCGTCTCCAAAATAATAAGAATTACATCGAGGTTCTTTGAACATCAGACAGCTACTACAACCGCCAAAACGAGTCGTTTGTCGCCCCTCCTCTACGGGAGCCGGACTGATTTTGCCCATGACAGCTAGGAAGTTTTCGTGCACGTGCCCTAAGGGTGTGTTTGGTTTGGGAATGAAGTGGAATGGAATGACATGGTTCCATTCCACTAGAATGGGTCGGTTCCGTCCTTATGTTTGATAGGGGCAATTTGATGGAATGAAATGGTTACATTTCAGTGTTTGGTTTCAGAGATGGAATGGAATGGATTTGTTCATCCCTCCACTTGTGTTGTTGTTATTATCTACAATATATTGAACTTTGGTGTCAAACACGAACAAGACACATATATAGTGGCAAAAAAATCATTAATACATTTCTTTCAATTCTAAATGATGGTATACGCCCAAAACAAGTGTTAGATCCAAGCAGCTAGTATCAGTGTATCGCCCGGACATCGAACCTTTGCAACTTAACATGAAACTCAAGCACAATCTGCACGCGAATAAAAACACCAGCCGTGCAATGTGGTGCGTGATTGCAATCTTCTCAGAACAAAAACAAAAAGCGAACGATCTTGTAGTACTAATCAGCCATCAGCAACACTTTGCCTCAAAATTTCATCATGTTTCTGTCGGCTGCATTCTGCGCACAAAATATCAAATTCAGTAGGAGCACGGCAGGCAACAGCAGTAGCAGCACGGCACACAACAATAGTAGCATCAGCAAGTGCAGGCTACGAGCAGCAAGGGCCGGCCAAGAGCACGACGCACGCAAGAGAAAGCAGCAGCGCCATGGCGCAGGGTCCGACGGTGCACGAGCACTCGGGTCCTTGCTGCTCTTGGTGGGGGCGGGGGGGAGGTGAGCGGGAGAGAGACGACCGGCTACCAGAGATGGCCGCCGCCGTCGCTGGACCTAGATGGATCCGACGAGAAGGGGAGGGGACGCCGGCGCCTGTTGCTGCCTGCCGGCGGTGAGGATAGGAGCACGACTTGGAATTGATCCGCCGCCGCCTTTTGCTGCTTGCCGCAGCTCGCCTCCTTCCGGTGCCAGCCAGATGTGAGGGAGAGACGAGAGACGGAGACAAGCAGAGCGAGGCGCGCGAGCGAGCCGTTCCGCGCGGTCCGCTTGGAGGAATCACTCGGTTCGGCATATAAAGGGGAATATGCCGTTCCGAGGAACCGATGGGTTCCTCTTCCTTGGACAAATCAAACACTCGAACGGGCTCCCGGAACGGAATCGACCCATTACATTCTATCTGGTGACCTCAACCAAACACACCCTAAAGGACCAATGCCTTGAGCCATAATCATCACCATTGAACCCTTGAAAAAAAATCTAAAGTGAATGACACCAGATCTCATCGTCATGCCCAGTGAGATATCCTAGCCTTGCCGCACTAAGGAGATAATATGAATCTATGTCGGAGCTCCACTGAATTTGTCCCGATGGAAGAAGTCAATGAGGGTCAGAACACAGAAGGACTACAAAACCCTGACGTAAACTACTAGCCTGAACCGAGGCAATAAGATTCCCCTGCCCACCACCAACCGCCGAGCGGCAAGCAAAGGGGAGACGAATCCATGGGCTCGCCAACGGAGCCTAGAGGGGCCGAGTTCTTTGCCCTAGCTCACCTTTCGTGAGAGCAGAAGGAAAATACCTTTTTCAGTATCCCAAAGGAACTTTATCGAAGCAAAAAACAAAGGCAGTGATTTCGATTAATAACTTCATCCTGGCCGCGTTTCAGATAGTTTGCCAGTTTGGAGCGAGGTCGACAATGCTTCTCCATGGCGTGCTGACTTCACACCATCGTGGATGCATAGTAGTTGAAAGAGAGTGGAAAGGGGTGGTGAGGGGTTTGGACATAGGCAGTCGATGAGAGAGAGAGAGGATTTGTAGCGCGCATGAAACGGGGCACGCGGATTTGTGGCTGCCCGATTGCCCCGTGATTCGGAAACTGGTTTATCGTTTGCATGCCCTTTAGGCCTTAAATACTATAGATAGGGTCCATGCACATAGCTTTTCACAACTCCACTCATCCCACGTCTTGTGTTGCTTGTGACGAGGGCTTTGAAATAAAACAATATGTTTTGACACGTTTTTAAAATTTGGTAAGTTTCAACAAGCAAAATTTAATATGCACTAGTGAAAAAAAATCAAGTTTCACAAACCGAAACTAAAAACGTGCAAGGAATCGCCAATTTTTTTATTTTTATTTTTGCTTTTAGGGTTCTTGAAACTTGGTAAATCTTGATCATGAAATATGAAACATGCAGAGAATCACCACCGCCGTCACGACCATCAACTGTCTCATCACCCCCATCGTGATTGTTCCGTCCATCATGAGCATGCGCGACAGGCAGTTCACCCATACCAGGAGCTCTGTTGGTCATGAGAACCTCAACAATGGGTGAGAGGCTCCCACAACTTTCTTCATCCTCGTGGATTGATGCAAATAAATCATGGAATGACTCATTGGGTTCCATCATAGCTACCTGCTAGGTTGAAGCTTGATGTGAAGCCGCATGCCGGGTCCAATGATGAAGAGCGCTTGTGATGATGACAAACTGAAGACTGCCGCATGCCGGGTCCAACGATGAAGAGCGCTTGCGACGACGACAAACTGAAGACTGCCGCAATGCCTGGTACGGATAGACGGTTGATGGAGCAGAACACCAGAGTCGTCGACGCGAAAGTGCGCGGAGCCGCGCATAGGCATGGATTCAACGTCCAGCGGGGCTTCCTGGAGCCACGCCGAGCCATCGGTGATGAAACTGATCGAGCCGAAGAGGAGCTCCACGCCGGTAGTTGCACTTTATCTATTCGTGGATGGTGTGATCGATAGGGTCATCCATAGATCGGGCAAAGGTTATGGTCCGCATAACATCGATCTTTCAACAATACCCCCATCCAGGTCAAAAAGTTACCATATTTGGACTAAGTAAGTTATCAGCTCAGTTGTGTGTATATTGCCATACTATTTACAAATTAGTTAGGAGGGGGGGGGGGGTTCAACAATTTACCCCGGGTCAAAAAGTTACCACGACTGGGCTAAGTAAGTTATCATCGCTGTTGTGCGTATATTACCATGCTTTTTACATAGAAGTTACCGAGTGTATGTTTTTCAACAACTTTTATCTCGAGGGTATGTTTTGTCAACAACTTTTATCCCGGGGTAGAAAGTTACCATGGTCTAACACAGAAGTTACCGTAAAGATCTCATTACACATGTTCTCTCAATATATCTCTTCTACCAAGCCTCTCTTCGATACAATGGTATACAATGCTCAGATATTCCAGCACGATTCACATGTCTATAAATTATATCTCAATTAGTGAACTCACACAAATGATTAGATAGTCTAGTGGCTATCTTACTCAATCCTAATTGGAGAGGTTGAGGGTTCAGATCCCACCCTTGACCATCTTTTTACCGCGGAAAAACATACGTACTCTCTGTCCTTAAATGGAAAAAAATTAGGCGTGTATGTGTCTCCTTAAATGAGAATTGGAAACTGTTCTTAAATCATAGGGAAAAAAAATCTTTCCGCTTTAGTGAGAATTGAAACCGTCCTTCAATCACAGGAAAAAGATCTTCCTGCATTAATGAGAACTAAAACCGTCTTTAAATCACGGGACAAGATCAGTCGTGATTCTGGGTGCGGTTGATTCGGGCGAGGAGAAAAGTCGAAGGCAGGATCACCGGCGGGGGGAGCGAGATCGAACGGTTATTCAGATATGTAGCTAAAATCATGTGGTTTGGATTTTAGCCTTTCTCTATTATATTATTCAATTTAATAAAGGTCGCCAAAGTTAGGCATAATTTGCACGACTATTTTTTTTAGGTTACTATCAACTACTGTAAGTCTTAAGGTTACGGGTATACCATGTGACACATGTGGTAAGCAATCTAAACAATAATAAAAAAAATAAAAAATGTTGTCGGTACTCTGCAAGTGTGGATTCAGGTCGCACGTTGCTACTGGTGGTGAGCACTCGGCTAGCTAGTCGAAAAGGCCCACGAGTCACTCGTCGCGCTAGCTCCTACGCCACACACACACACACACCGGACACAAGCCCACCCAGCGCCCCACCAGCCAGCACCCGCCCGCCATGTCGTCCGCCGCGCCGGTGCCGGAGGAGCAGCCGCCGCGCCCGGTGCGCTTCGGCATCATGGGCTGCGCCTCCATCGCGCGCAAGCTCGCGCGGGCCATGCTGCTGGCCGCGCCCGCCGCCGCCGTGGCCGCCGTCGGCAGCCGCTCCGAGGCCAAGGCGCGCCTCTTCGCCGCCGACAACGGCCTCCCCGCGGCCGCGCGCCTGCACGGCTCCTACGAGGCGCTCCTCGACGACCCGGCCGTCGACGCCGTCTACCTGCCGCTCCCCACCAGCCTCCACGTGCGGTGGGCCACCGCCGCCGCGGCCCGGGGCAAGCACGTGCTCCTCGAGAAGCCCACCGCGCTCTGCGCCGCCGACCTCGACGCCATCCTCGCCGCCTGCGAGGCCGGCGGCGTCCAGTTCATGGACTCCACCATGTGGATGCACCACCCCCGCACCGCCAAGATGCGGGAGCTCCTCCCCGCCGACGTCGGCGACGTCAGAGTTGTGAGTTTTTCAAACTGAATTTGTTGCTAAAATAATTTTGCTCGCTAACTATCTAGAGAAATACTACTATTCGATTGTTGATGTGGTCCATTGCATTTGTGTTCTAGCCGGCCTAGATGGAGATACATTATCAATAATTTGTGGATCTTGTCAGGTTGCCTTAGTATTCTAGTGCATCTGCTTAAGCTTCAAAAGATTCTCTAGTGAACTCTGAACTAATTGCCGTTTGTCGTTTTATCCAGCGAACAAGGGCTAGTTAATTGCCTCTTGGTGGCCAAAAAACCTAGGTGGTATGCTTGAACACTACTTTTTGTTTTACAGTCAAAACAGAGCTCATTTTATTCATCATGCAGCAGTACACGATCGTTCTGAATACACCTTAAAAGGAAGGCCAGAGGTGTGACATGCCACACACTAGAATTGCAACCATTAACATGATGCTAAGCACATAAGTTTGCCTCCCTCGGGGTGCAAGACAGATCAAACCCCTGGAAGGATAAAATGAGCTCTTCAATCTGACTGAAAATGCCCATGATTTCTGAACTCTGTTTCTTCCGAGACTTCCACATACTAATCAGCACTTGGCAATCAGTTTCAAAATATATCTGCTGCCACCCTTCTCTAGCTGCAATTGTTACCCATCTCTGAAAGCAAGTGTTTCCGGTGTTGAGTGATTTTGAACATTTTCGTATCCCCTTCCAGCAGCAAGCACAAACTCACCATCAAACCCTCTTCCAACCATCACTGAAGCAGCACAAGATGACACTTTAGTATGCTTGAAATCTCTTTCTACTGAAATTGGTTTGTGAGGTGACTTTGCCTATTGAAGAATGCGGAATTTCTATCCGACATAGTGGTGGAAGATAGAAAGGATTTAGTCCCAAAATGTGTGTGTAAGGCAATATCACTTGGTGAGAAAAATTACATTGCAAAGTACTAATCTCGTTTGTCTAGGCTACACAATGTTCTTAGTTCTTACACTTCCTTACAACAATTCTTACTAAAAACTATAAATATGCGGTAGCCAAGTGATAGTTCACTACTGGAGCAAATGTTTATTGACAATGATCAACCCTATACTGACAACATAAGTCACGATAGAATTTGAAATTAGGACGTTCACATAGCAGAGGAAAAAACACAAATTTCAGTTTGCAGAAACCAAAGACATGGAAAAGAAAAGAGATGAAAACTTTATTCAGCAATATTCGACAGCTACCTTTATGTAGTTGCCAAATTGACAACGATGAATGTGCAGCGAATCATATTGTGTTTCTAGCACTTGATACCATCATCTTACTTGAGATATAGGCTTTGTTTGATTGTTTCCTTCCCTCAAACTATCCGTATGTTATTTTCTCGTTGAATCAAATATATAGAATAATCAATAAAGCTGTATTAAGCACGTCACATCATCTAGCTTTCGATATCTCAGTTGCCTAATTATTGAGCACAGTGAAGATGGGTGACATTTTGTTACTAGCAATTGGAACTACCAAAACACCTCAGACGAACCTGCCATTGTGTACCTCACACAAATTTGGTGAAGCCATTATCAATAATTTAATGACATCTATGCATCCTTGCTTAGTTTACTTGAAGGGACAACGATGTCTTGTTTCTTGTTTCTTGGACTTCTCTCTTGATTGAGCTGTAGATTTTGTTCATCCTGCGTTGTCCTCTAGAATTCCTTGAAAGTCCTTATCATGATTGGCTAATACAAATATTACAGTGACCCGGTATAAGCATGGTTCCACAATCTCTGATTGCACTCTGTAGCAGTGTGATGTTTCCTTTCTTGATATGACTCTAACTTCACAACTGTTTGCGCTCGCTTAATTTGGGCACTTCTATAAACCATTGTTTTTTCTTCTGTTGCATCAGATAAACAGTCTGTTCAGCTTCCGAGCAAACGAAGACTTCCTCCAGAATGACATCAGGGTCAAGCCAGACCTCGACGCCCTGGGCGTGCTCGGCGATGCCGGGTGGTACTGCATCCGCGCGATCCTGTGGGCCGTCGACTACGAGCTCCCGAAGAACGTGATCGCGCTCCCTGAGCCTGTCAAGAACCAAGCCGGCGTGCTCATCGCCTGTGGCGCGACGCTCTACTGGGCCGACGGAAAGATGGCCACCTTCCACTGCTCGTTCCTCGCCAACCTCACCATGGACCTGACCGTCATCGGCACGGACGGTACGCTCCATGTCACCGACTTCATCATCCCGTACGAGGAGAAATCCGGCCCGTTCAGCGTGGCGTCCAGGTCGAACTTCGCCGAGCTCCACACCGGATGGGTTCCGCAGCCGAGCAAGCACGTCGTCACGACAGACCTGCCGCAGGAGGCCCTGATGGTCAAGGAGTTCTGCAGGCTGGTGCAGGGCATCAGAGACGCCGGCGCCAAGCCTGAGGGGAAGTGGCCGGCCATCACCAGGAAGACACAGGTTGTGATGGATGCAGTGAAGACTTCGATTGACAAGGGATTTGAGTCTGTCGATGTTGTGAGCTAAAATACAACACGTAGCTGGTCATTCGGATGATATGTCTTCCAGACCATGGCGTATAGGTTGTATGTTTACTCAAATCATACTACTTCTACGCGGTGCAGAACTACCTATTGGAATAACTCGAATTATTTGTCATACTAAGGACAACATTGCAGTTATCAAGTTGAATGGTATATTTTTACGGATTTATTATGTGATATTTTGGCAATATGGATGCTTGCGTGGTCCACGTAGTACAAATGTTACCGTTCATCTTAAACTCAGGATTTGACAATGGATTTTAGGTTCCTCTCTGATGTTGCATGTATATTGTTCCTCTCTGATTTGACAATGGACACATCCGTGAGCACCTTGTGACCGCAGTACTCCAGCTCAAAGAGGATAGTGCCTCGCCTTGTGATGTCAATGGTTCGCCCGTCACCGAACTGAACTGTGCCTCCAACCACCGAGAGATTTAACTCAGAATATTGGTCCTTGTCGTTGATCATGTGGTTGTTTACTCCCGTGTCGAGGTACCACACGTGTCCCACCGTGTTCGTCCTCTGCTTGTATGAAGGTGAACCTTCTCTTCGATGAACCGTCATTAAGGGGAGTGGTCATGACCAACGTATGTTACCCTTACCCCAACTAACATACTGAACTGTGCCTCCAACCACCGAGAGATTTAACTCAGAATATTGGTCCTTGTCGTTGATCATGTGGTTGTTTACTCCCGTGTCGAGGTACCACACGTGTCCCACCGTGTTCGTCCGCTGCTTGTATGAAGGTGAACCTTCTCTTCGATGAACCGTCATTAAAGGGAGTGGTCATGACCAACGTATGTTACCCTTACCCCAACTAACATGCCATGATCGGGGGCACCCTAACCAACAAATAGTTTTAGTCCCCTGTCGCCAGCACAGATATATTAGCTGACAAGTTCACATATGGTTTACTCCTGCTCCCCATATCCCTAAAACCATAACCGATCTGGGGGAGCGCTGCACGACTGAAAGATCAACTCCAAGCTTTGCCCCTATTCTAGGGCAGGTGTCGGTGGCGCCCGGAGGGGCGCTGCTACCCGTTGCGGCCGTCTACACCAAGCCTGCATGGGACTTCGCATTGTGCTTCCTTTGGTGGTAAAATCCTAATCCATCTTTCTGATCCATGCAATTAGGTGATCCAATGAATAGGCTTAAGATCCAATCACGTAAATCCTAATGAGTTAAACCTAACATGGTGTTGTTATATACAACTTACTGCTGTGGTCTACATATCAAGGCAGGTCTTCGTACTCTGCTCGTCGTCCTTGACTGGCAACAAGGTGATGTGCAAGCAACACTGGATACCTGCTCCGTCCTCTTGGAGGTGGACATGCCATCTCCATTGAAAGCCATGAAAAATATTTACTCAGCTAGTGTATATGATTATTGCGTACTACCGTAGACATGATGACATGCAATTTTTTTTTTGAAGGTCACCGGGGGAGGGGCAAAGCCCTCCACCTGAATTTTCTTTTTTATTAGATTCACACCCCCGGGGGGAGACAGGAAGTTTTACATGGGAGGGAGAGAGAGGGGGGGGGGGGGGGGGGGGGGGATTACACAGTCCACACAAACATGGCGCAGGCTACCTCCCAGGGTACGAGAACACCTGCAGCCATCTGTCGACGCACGTCCGTTCAGCTACTTTCAGGCGTCCTTGCCACAGGGCCGAGTCTTCCCTACAGCAAGCGAGAAGACGGGCGAGGGAGGGCACCGCCCCACGGAAGACCACGGCATTCCTGTGCTTCCATAGCTGCCAGCACACAGAAGAGCGAAGGTAGCGCACGCAGTATCCCCGACCACCCCCCGGACGTCAAGATCCTGGAGCGTGCCCACCTGATTGTTGGAAATATGCCCTAGAGGCAATAATAAATGGTTATTATTATATTTCTTTGTTCATGATAATTGTCTATTGTTCATGCTATAATTGTGTTATCCGGAAATCGTAATACATGTGTGAATACATAGATCACAACGTGTCCCTAGTAAGCCTCTAGTTGACTAGCTCGTTGATCAACAGATAGTCATGGTTTCCTGACTATGGACATTGGATGTCATTGATAACGGGATCACATCATTAGGAGAATGATGTGATGGACAAGACCCAATCCCAAGCATAGCATAAAAGATCGTGTAGTTTCGTTTGCTGGAGCTTTTCCAATGTCAAGTATCTTTTCCTTAGACCATGAGATCGTGCAACTCCCGGATACCGTAGGAGTGCTTTGGGTGTGCCAAACGTCACAACGTAACTGGGTGACTATAAAGGTGCACTACGGGTATCTCCGAAAGTGTCTGTTGGGTTGGCACGGATCGAGACTGGGATTTGTCACTCCGTGTGACGGAGAGGTATCTCTGGGCCCACTCGGTAATGCATCATCATAATGAGCTCTATGTGACTAAGGCGTTAGTCACGGGATCATGCATTGCGGTACGAGTAAAGAGACTTGCCGGTAACGAGATTGAACAAGGTATTGGGATACCGACGATCGAATCTCGGGCAAGTAACATAGCGATTGACAAAGGGAATTGTATACGGGATTGACTGAATCCTCGACATCGTGGTTCATCCGATGAGATCATCGTGGAACATGTGGGAGCCAACATGGGTATCCAGATCCCGCTGTTGGTTATTGACCGGAGAGGCGTCTCGGTCATGTCTGCATGTCTCCCGAACCCGTAGGGTCTACACACTTAAGGTTCGGTGACGCTAGGGTTGTAGAGATATGAGTATGCGGAAACCCGAAAGTTGTTCGGAGTCCGGATGAGATCCCGGACGTCACGAGGAGTTCCGGAATGGTCCGGAGGTGAAGAATTATATATGGGAAGTCCAGTTTCGGCCACCGGGAAAGTTTCGGGGGTTATCGGTATTGTACCGGGACCACCAGAAGGGTCCCGGGGGTCCACCGGGTGGGGCCACCTGTCCCGGAGGGCCCCATGGGCTGGGGCGCCCCCCTTGGGCCTCCCCCTGCGCCTAGGGTTGGAAACCCTAGGGGTGGGGGGCGCCCCCCTTTGGCTTGTGGGGGAAGCCACCCCTTCCCCCCTTTTCGCCGCCGCCCCCCTTGGAGATCTGATCTCCCAAGGGCTGGCGCCCCCCCCAGGGGTCCTATAAATAGTGGGGGGGAGGAAGGGCAGCACACACCAGCCCCTGGCGCCTCCCTCTCCCCTTGCAACACCTCTCCCTCTCGCAGACGCTTGGCAAAGCCTTGCCGAGACCCGCTACATCCACCACCACGCCGTTGTGCTGCTGGATCTCCATCAACCTCTCCTTCCCCTTGCTGGATCAAGAAGGAGGAGACGTCGCTGCACCGTACGTGTGTTGAACGCGGAGGTGCCGTCCGTTCGGCACTCGGTCATCGGTGATTTGAATCACGGCGAGTACGACTCCGTCATCCACGTTCATTGGAACGCTTCCGCTCGCGATTTACAAGGGTATGTAGATGCACTCCTTTCCCCTCGTTGCTAGTATACTCCATAGATGCATCTTGGTGAACGTAGGAAAATTTTAAAATTATGCTACGATTCCCAACACTGATAGCCTTTGTCGACCACATCGACCCCCACCGCCCCCCAGAAAGATCGGGCGAAAGGGCACTCGAACACCATGTGATCCGCCGTCTCCAGCTCGCTCGAACAGACAGGACAGAAAGCTTCCTCCGCCGTGATGATGGTCTTCCGCAACAGGACGTCCCTTGTGTTGACCCGTCGTTGGACCAGGAGCCACCCGAAAAAACGAACACGGGAGGGAGCCGCGCACCCCTAGAGGAATGCCGCGAACGACGCCTGCACGCCCCCGAATCTCTCCAGGGCGTAGACGGCCGCCGTGACGAGGCTCCCACGCGCGTCCGAGCACAGCATTGGCCTGCGCTCGTCGTCGCCAAGCCCCGTAGCATTATCGCCGATCAGAGCCAAAAGGGTAGCCCGCTCCACGGCGCCGGCAGAGGTAAGCCTGGGCACCAGCACACTGTCCAAGCCGCGCGCACGCACCCGCCACACCGTGGCCTCCTTCACCGTCGTGTGCGAGTGCAACACCGGAAGAGCCACCGCGAGAGGCCCGCACGGGAGCCAGGAGTCGAGCCAGAAGGACGTCCGCCTCCCATCGCGCACCGTCACCCTGGTGATCCCGCGGTACAGCGGGAGCAGCCGTGCCAGCGCCTTGCCGTGCTCCCCTGCGCTCCTGCTGGCTGCTGGCGAGAGAAGGGAGCGGCCGTCGAGCTCCGCCCACACCCACAGGGCCCATCTCGAAGACGAGGAGGTTGCGTGGAGCCGGTGCAGCATCTTGAGCAGTAGACAGCGATTCTGTGTAGCGAGGTCACGGACGCCCAGCCCACCTTCCGCCTTGGTCCTGCAAACGCGCTCCCAAGCCACCAGGCATTGGGCTCCGGAGGCGCGCTCGGCCGCATTCCAGAGGAAGGCCCGACGGAGCGAGTCGAGCTCCTTGATCACCGCCGGCGGGAGCAACATCGCCGCCATGGCATAAGTGGGAAGGGCGTCGAGGACAGCGTTGATCAGGACCAAACGCCCGGTCGGGGAGAGAAGACGGGCTCTCCATCCAGCCAGGTACCTGTCAACCTTCGCGATCATGGGTAGGAAGTCAGCGAAGTAGAGCTTTTCCCACGACAACGGGAGCCCAAGGTAGGCTTGCGGAAACCCTTGGACGGCGCAGCCAAGGGCGCCAACGGTCTCCACCAACACCTCCTCGGGCACGTGCATGGGGACCAGAGTACTTTTGTCGAAGTTGATGTCCAGCCCCTCGCCGCCGCAAAGTCGTCGAGGATACGGCGGAGGCGGGCAGCAGCGCCGGAGTCCGCGCGGAGGATGACAAGCGTATCATCGGCATATTGCAGCACCAGGGGGGGCTTGCCATCGACGAGAGGGTGGAACAGGGCCCCATCTTGACAGATCATCTGTTGCAGCACGTCGGCGACGATGAGGAAGAGGTAGGGCGAGCATGGGTCACCTTGCCGCAGCCCCCGGCGCACCGTGAACCACCGCCCGGGCACGCCGTTCAGCAGCACCACCGACCGCGAGGACTCGAAGATCAGGTCCATCCAGGCGCACCACCGACGGGAAAGCCGCGCGCCATGAGAATCCGGCGCAGCGCCCCCCAGTTGACCGAATCGAACGCCTTGGCGAAGTCCAGCTTGAACACGAGGGCAGGCGCCCCCCGTTTGTGGCAGCACTGGATCACCTCAGCGGCATACACGAAGTTCTCGGAGATGCTCCTCCCCGCCAGGAACCCAGACTGGTCGACGTCGATGATGCCCCCGATCTGCTTCTGCAACCTCGAGGTGAGGCCACGACAGAGGATTTTCACGTCCCCATTCTGAAGGGAGACAGGGCGGGAAGCGCCCGGCGTCGGCACGCCCACACCCTTGGGCAGCAGGGCAATGTATGCACGGTTGATGGCGTCGAGGTCAGCGGTGCTGTCATGGACCGCGTCGAAGAGCCGCTGTAGGTCGCCCGCGACCGCACTCCAAGCGGCCTGGTAGAACGCGGGGCCAAGGTCGTCCGGTCCGGGCGCGCTAGTCCGGTCGAGGAGGTTCGCCGCCTCCTTAATCTCGCTGGGCGAGAACGGCGCGACCAGGGCCGCCGCATCCACCCTCGGCGCGTCGCGGTAGAGAGCCTCCAAGTCGAAGCGCCACACGGCAGGTCGAGCCCTGCCCAACAGCTCGGAGTAGAACGTGAGCAGGGCCGCCGCCTTCCCAGCATGGTCCAACACCATCGCGCCGTCGACGTCGAGCACACGGATCGTGTTGGCGCGGCGGCGGTGGGAGGCGCTCGCATGGAAGAAGCCAGTGTTCTCGTCCCCCTCGCAGACAGCCCGGCACTTCCCGCGCTGCTTCCAGTACGCGCTCTGCCGCCGGATCGAAGCCGCCAAAGCCACGCGCGCGTCCTTCCTGAGCTGGTTTTCATCAGAGGACAGGGGGAGGCACTCCTCCCAAAAGTCAAGCAGGTCAATCACAAATCTGCAATTATTATCGAAAGCAGGAATGAATTTGTGGAGCCTTTTCCAAACCTTGGCCGCAGCCCTGAACCTTTTCTTGCGAGCTGCCAGGCAGCCCACTGCGCACCGACCGGCCCCCGTGTTCGACCAGGATGGGAGGGTAGAGGGGAGAAACTGTGGGTCGCGGAGCCAAGCGTTCTCAAAGAAAAACCGAGAGGAGGAAGGAATCCGCGTCGCTGCCTCCACCACTAGGGGCACATGATCCGAGGTAGGACGAGGGCGAGACGACAGACACGAGTCCGGGAAGGCGACGTCCCAAGCGGAATCAAAGAAGACGCGATCCAGACGAGCAAGGGTGGGGGGATCCCGCCTGTTCGTCCAAGTAAACAGCCTATCCGATAGGGCGAGCTCGTGTAGAGCAAGAGAGTTAACGAGGGAGTTGAACACAGCCGCACGAGATGCATCAAAGCGGTTGTTATTCTTCTCGTGAGGGAAGCGGATGAGATTGAAATCCCTAAGCACCAGCCAGGGGCCGGTGATGCCCATCGCGACCGACATTAGGTCCTCGACAAAGTCTGTCGTGAAAGCATGATCGGAGGGAGCGTAAACGTTAGTGATCCGGAAGGAGAGAGCGCACCGCGTGGAAGAAAGGGAGGCAGTAAGCGTGTAACGGGAGGCCGAGGACGCGGACAGACTCAGGACGCTGGGGTCCCAAGCGGTGACCATCCCGCCTCTACTACCCTCCGCATTTTTGGACACGAATGAGCCTAGGCGGGAAGGCAAGAACGAGCGAGCCTTACTGGTGGACAACTCAGATAGTTTGCTGTCCTCGATACAAGCGAGGACGGGATTGACAGTGTGGATAGCGTTCCTCACGACGCTGCACTTGTCAGCGCCCCCAGCCCTTGCACGTTCCAACACAGGAACGAGAGTTTAGAGTACGAGGCACTATCCATCACAGACAGAAGCACCGAGGACAGATAGGGATGGAAACAGAGACGACAGCACGCCCTCGACAGGGTACAAACTAACACCACCGCGGCGGACAGCACAAATGCTGTAGATACCCGCATAGCTAGCCCTAGGACACGAAATAGGGCGGGGGGGATAGGCGCCATACGCGCGGCACGGGGCGACACACTCAGGCGCCCTAATCATCGGAGCTAGCATGCGCCGGTGCAGACGGGATCGCAGCCGCCGAGCGCACGGCCGCCGTAGCCGCCGCGGTCAACGGGTCGAGCACCCCGTCGAGCATCTTAGCCTTCGCCACCTTAGACTTGAGACGCGGCGAGCAGCCGGTCAGAGCATCCCGAAGAGCCCTAAGCCTCATGGCCTTCTCTTCCACGCCCAGCCAGGTGGACGGCTCGTTGCGAGCAATCCGCGCGCTCCGGCGTCGTTCGGGCGGCGGCACCGCCACCCCGTCACCGGGCTCGTCCAACTCCACCAGAGCGACGCTGGAGCGGCCGCGTGACGCCGGGGCCTGCCCAGCGGAGGCCGCGCCGTCCGGGGCAGGCGGGTCGTCAGCAGAAGGTGACGCAGGGATGCGCCGCTGTGGGCTGAGGCGCAGGGGGGAGCACCCAAGAGCCGCAGCATGGAGGCGAGGCGTTGCCCACCTCCGCGGGCGCCGACGTGCATGGCTTGCATGCCAGCGGGCCCCCCAGCATGCGCTCCCACAGGTTGCCCCAGGAGGACCGCGGCGTTGTGAGCAAAGGGAGGCGGTGGCTCGGAGAAGAACGGGAGGTAGGCCCCGTCAGCAGAGAAGGAGTCGTCGCGGTTCCAAGCACGCACGGGGCGCACCGCGACGATGCGCGTGCCCCACCGCCCTCCCAGCGGCCAGACGTCACAGGGGACGCGGCGCGGGTTCTTGAGCAAGACCACGGCCCGCACGGTGGCCAATTCGTGGCCAGACAGCACCAGGGGGTCGATCTCCAACACCTTGCCAAACCCCGAGAACATGGCAGGGATGTAGTTCGGGGTGAGGAACTCGGCAGGGAAGCCGGTGGCGGCCAGCACCGCACACACGTCAAGGCGGGGGGCGACGCGGTCGTACTCCTCTTCAGGGAAGAGGTCGATCCGCGCGCCCTCGTGCATGAACGGCTGGCGGCGAAGCGCCTCGCGCCTGTCCTCCCATGTCGCGAAACGGAGGTACATAGCCCCGACCGAGGACGGGACGACCTCGGGCAGGAGGTGGCCGATGTTGTCGAGGACAGCAGCTTGCACCGCAAGGGTGTCGTTGTGGAAGGCGCCCGGGGGGACGATGACGACGACAGCGAGCCGTTGCGCCGCGTCGTAATCCCCTTCCGGCATGAAGACCTCGACGACGTCCGGACGCTCCGAGTCGGCAATGACCGACGGGATGGAGTTGCCCGACGACATGGACGAGGCGGAGCGCACGGATAGAGACAGACGTGAGTCCGACGAGTCGGCGGAGACGCTGTCCCGAGAGGCCAAGAGCCCGGTAGGCAGCCCATCCGAGCCTAGAGACTGGACTTGGACGTCCGGGGCCCCGCGCTCCTCGGCCACCCCGGGGGGGAAGGCGGCGGCGAACGGATCACCTCCGTGAGGGAGATGTCGTGGTTGCTGGGCGGGGAGGGCGGCGCGGCGGGTGGCGGGGCGGAGCTCGACTCGCCCACAGAGGGTGGCGGGGCGGAGCTCGACTCGCCCACCTCAAGCCGCCGGGGCTGGATGGGAGAGCTCCGCCCAGGGGAAACCGAGGGCCGAGCGCGAGGGTAGGGGGTGGACTGGCGGCGAGCAGGGGGAGGCGGCGGCGCCGCGCCCGTGCGCCCGGGGAAGGAAGCAGCCTTGGGGGGGGGGGCGTTGCTGCGTTTCGGGGCCATGGCGCAACGAGGAGAGGACGCGCGATGGCCAGAGACGCGACACCGCCGGCACCGGACGGGGTCCCGGCAGTCCTTGACGTAGTGGCGGGCGGAGAGGCAGCGGAAGCAGCCGTTGAGCGAGAGCTCTGGCTGCAGGGGGAGCGGGGTGTTTGGTTGGAGCAGCGGGGGAGAGCAGCGCCTGAAGAAAAGGGCTGTCCCCCAGCGACGCAGTGAAGGCGGCAGGTGAGGGTGGGTCGCGGGGAGTGAATGGTGCGCCAGCTCCCGCATGGGGCGCAGCCGCGGTCACTTCGCCCGCGTCGCACGCGGTGCCCCCCTTTAGAGCGACAAGATGGGAGGAGGCAGGGCAGTCGAGGCGGGTGTCAGCGACCTCAGGGTCCAATCCCGGCCAATCGCAACTAGGGGCGGTGTTCAGCGGCGCTGGCAGGGGGAGAAGTGAAGGCCTCTGCGGCGCCGCGGGGATGTGACAGCGGATGGACAGTGGTTTAAGGCGAGGGCGACGGGTGGCAGCAGACGCAACGACCGCGGGTGGGTGTAGAAGGCACCGCACGCGGGCCGCGCATTTACGCGAAGACGCCGCATCAGCCTCCGCCTCGGCGAGGGAGGCGTGGACGCCCAGGTTGACGGCGACGAGGAGCCCCGGCGAAACAGTCGCCAGGAACCGCGCCACCGCAGCGCTCGCCACCTGAACCGAGAACACGCGCGGCGCCACCTGAGCCGCACGCAGCCGCTCCGGGGGGGGGGGGGCACAGAAGAAATACGACAGGAGGGAGGACACACCGTCGCAAGAGAAACAGCCGGCGACGAACGGAGCGACGACCCAAACGGTGCCGGGGTCGGAAAGAGCAGGGGACTCAGAGGGGTCGAAGACGACACCAGAACGGAAAGCAGCGACGACACAGGCGCGGAAGGCGATACCTGGGCGGGGGACAAGGTCGACGGCACGGGGCGGCGGAGCAGGGCGCCCGGCAGCAGCCGAGCGGTCCGGGCAGCGGACAAGGAGCGGAGCCGGCGGCCGTTCCGGCGCTCCAACGGCGCCGGACAGGCCCAAGCAGAGAGCAGGGGGTGGCGTGGGTGTAGGGGCGGCGGGATCGGCGCCGCCCGACGAGTCGCCAGGCGAGTCGCGGGAGCCCATTTATTTCTCTATCAACAGTTGGCGTGTTGATGCGAACGGCCCACCCCCCTCTTCCATCGCGTGTTGACATGCAATTTGGAACTATATGGATCGTTGTAGGGCTAGCAAATCTGTTTTTCTATACCAGAAGACAGTATATTTATACATGGATCTATTTATAATTTTTTATTTATTAGCCAGTGATGATGAGCACAGAGCACTGATTCTTTCTTCAGCAAAAACATTGGTGGCTACACAAAGTGTAGTTCTAGAAGTATGGAAATGCATTTCTATGATTTAAATTGCACACGAAGTTGGGCCCATCAGAAGATCGATGCTGCCGTGTTGACCCTTCCCCCTCGCATACACAATGACTTGTACTGAAGAACATGTTATGATGTCTTTTTGTGTTAAATAAAATAAATTAAGATGCCATTTTTTTCCTCTCAGGTGAGCGACTTCAATTGTTCCGTGTTTAAAAAAAAGAAAAGGTGTTGCATGTACGCTTATTCAAATGAGTACGTACGGGCAAATTATTGAGCAAGCATGCAAACCGAAATCGATTTCGTTTCGTGTGTTTGCGGGTCAAAGCCAAACTCGCCTTTTAGTTCTTGTCTCTTCCTTCTTTACGTGCATGTGCTGGCCCGGTCCGATTTGGGCCCTCGATCGTGTCCGATCTGGTAGCTCATCCCGTTCCGCACACGAATTCGGCTTGGTGATTACCATACATATTTCATGGGGACTGGTTTGCGGCCGGAGACTTGCAAGGATTCCTTGCTAGCTACGTGGCTACTTATAGACACAGGCCCGGCCCTCACGCATAGGCCCGCACACAACGACATGAGCGATCGATCTAGCCGCAAACCAATCTCTCAAAAATAACCTAGGCGCATATCACGCCCAACTCGCGCTGCAGCATCCTTCCACGGTGTCCTCACCGATCCAACGACGGCTCGGGTGATTTTATGTTCGTCGGACAGGAGTATCAACACCCCTGAGATCCTGACGGGCAGTCTTGAACAACAGAATAGGTAAGCATCTTCTTGATTCATCATGTGCCAGAGCTAGCTAGGTTCTGTGATAGATAGGTTGCTACTTAGTGGCATAATCTTTTCGCAAAAAAAAGTGGCACAATCAGTAGCTAGTGAAATAGCGGAGAAGAGTAGGATGTAGTTGTCCGGCTTTCTGATCAATTAATCTAGCTGTGTCGGTGGTCGTCGATGAAAGACGAGGGGAGAGAATGACTAGGATCCATGAATTAATGATAATAGAAGTTGAGATGAAATTAATCAGAGAATGCATGGTCGATTTAATTTATTTAGGTGGCTAAATTAATTTTAGCATTGTAAATAATAAAGTAACTCTAGCTGCGGGCAATAAGGAGCCGTTCAATTTTTTTTGTGTGTGACAAACTATATAGTGAAATATACAATGCATGCAATTTCCTTGGCAAAATCTAAAGTAAGATAGAATTAATATAACCATATACCATTAAATCAGGAAACTAGATCTGACATACTGGGTTGCACTCCCTCCACTGATAAAAAGTTAAGAGTAACTTGTGTTTAAAAATTATCATACCGTGCAAGATGCGTAAAGGGCCCTGGTTTTTGTTTTCGCCCCGGGCCCCTCAAATCTCAGGACCGGCCTGCGCCTCTACCTCAAACGCACACAAACCATGGCGCCAGGGAAACGCCGATGGAACAACGTATGTGTGCCGACGCAGGAGCCGGCGCCGGCAATTGCCTCGGCGTTCACGCTCCCAGCCGATCTCCTCCTCGAGATCGTGGCACGCACCGACGTTTTCACCATTGTCCGCTGCGCTGCCCTCTGCAAGTACCTCTGCCGTGACATCCTAAGAGCATCTCCAGCCGCGCCCCCAACAAGGCCCCCCAGGCGATTTTTCGGCTGCCGGCGTCAAAAAATCGGCCCAGTCGCGCCCCAGGGGCCCTTTTTTCGCCGGCTCGGGCCGAAATTGGCGCCGGCGGACCCAACCCGAACCCGGCGCGCTGGGGGGCGCTCGTGGGCGCCGGGCGAATCGTTTTTGGCGCGAAAGCGCCGCGGGCCAGCCGCGTCAGCGACACCGCCCGCCTCGTCTTCTCCCGACGCCTCGGTTTCCCACGGGGAATCAATGGCAAGGCTGCTGCCGGTCAGCTTTGCCATTGATTCCTCACGGGCGGCGCGTTCACGGGGCGGCGCGCTGACGCCTCCCCTTCCTCGGACGCGTACACACGGACGCGGCGCGGCTATATATGGCCTCGCTCGCCTGTGATGAGTGCCACCTCTTCACCTCTCCCGAGCGCCGCCGCCGAGCTCTTCTCCCCCAGCCCTCCCTCTCCTGAGCGCCGCCGCCGATCTCTTTTCCCCCAGCCACTCCATCTCCCGAGCGCCGCTGCCGATCTCTTCTCCCCAGCCACTCCATTTCCCCGATGGCCGAGCGTTTCCCCGGAGACGAGGCGGCGGCCAACGGCTTCGGCCGCCGTTCGCTCCGCGAACAGGAGTCCTGACTCCTGTTCTAGGCGAACATCCCGGCGCCGCCGGACATGCGCGCCGGGCCGACGGGCTGGAGGCTCAGCAATGGGGGAGTGCCCATTCCCCCGTTGCCCGACGCCGTGGCCAAGCCATCCTACTTCGCCGACGAGGTCGAGATCGTGCGCGCCTCCCTCACCGACGCCGAGCTCTCCCTCGGGTTATAGAACTTGTTGGAGACTTCATATCTCTCAACTCGGGTATTTGCTTGAAATATTAACTTCAACTCCTGGAACATCTCATATGGTCCATGACGTTCAAAACGTCTTTGAAGTCCCGATTCTAAGCCGTTAAGCATGGTGCACTAAACTATCAAGTAATCATCATATTGAGCTAGCCAAACATTCATAACGTCTGCATCTGCTCTTGCAATAGGTCTGTCACCTAGCGGTGCATCAAGGACATAATTTTTCTGTAGGAACATATCAAAAATAAACACAGGGAAGCAACAACGCGAGCTATTGATCTATAACATAATTTGCAAAATACTATCATGACTAAGTTCATGATAAATTTAAGTTCAATTAATCATATTACTTAAGAACTCCCACTTAGATAGACATCCCTCTAATCCTCTAAGTGATCACGTGATCCATATCAACTAAACCATGTCCGATCATCACGTGAGATGGAGTAGTTTCAATGGTGAACATCACTATGTTGATCATATCTACTATATGATTCACGCTCGACCTTTCGGTCTCCGTGTTCCGAGGCCATATCTGTTATATGCTAGGCTCGTCAAGTTTAACCTGAGTATTCCGCGTGTGCAACTGTTTTGCACCCGTTGTATTTGAACGTAGAGCCTATCACACCCGATCATCACGTGGTGTCTCAGCACGAAGAACTTTCGCAACGGTGCATACTCAGGGAGAACACTTTTATCTTGAAATTTTAGTGAGAGATCATCTTATAATGCTACCGTCAATCAAAGCAAGATAAGATGCACAAAGGATTAACATCACATGCAATCAATATAAGTGATATGATATGGCCATCATCATCTTGTGCTTGTGATCTTCATCTCCGAAGCACCGTCATGATCACCATCGTCACCGGCGCGACACCTTGATCTCCATCGTAGCATCGTTGTCGTCTCGCCAACTTATTGCTTTTACGACTATCGCTACCGCTTAGTGATAAAGTAAAACTATTACATAGCGATTGCATCTCATACAATAAAGCGACAACCATATGGCTCCTGCCAGTTGCCGATAACTCGGTTACAAAACATGATCATCTCATACAACACATTATATCACATCATGTCTTGACCATATCACATCACAACATGCCCTGCAAAAACAAGTTAGACGTCCTCTACTTTGTTGTTGCATATTTTACGTGGCTGCTACGGGCTTAGCAAGAACCGTTCTTACCTACGCATCAAAACCACAACGATAGTTTGTCAAGTTGGTGCTGTTTTAACCTTCGCAAGGACCGGGCATAGCCACACTTGGTTCAACTAAAGTGAGAGAGACAGACACCCGCCGGTCACCTTTAAGCAACGAGTGCTCGCAACGGTGAAACCAGTCTCGTGTAAGCGTACGCGTAATGTCGGTCCGGGCCGCTTCATCTCACAATACCGCTGAACCAAAGTATGACATGCTGGTAAGCAGTATGACTTATATCGCCCACAACTCACTTGTGTTCTACTCGTGCATAGCATCAACGCATAAAACCAGGCTCGGATGCCACTGTTGGGGAACATAGTAATTTCAACAGATTTCCTACGCACACGCAAGATCATGGTGATGCATAGCAACGAGAGGGGAGAGTGTTGTCCACGTACCCTCGTAGACCGACAGCGGAAGCGTTATCACAACGCGGTTGATGTAGTCGTACGTCTTCACGATCCGACCGATCAAGTACCGAACACACGGCACCTCCGAGTTCTACACACGTTCAGCTCGATGATGTCCCTCGAACTCCGATCCAGCCGAGTGTTGAGGGAGAGTTTCGTCAGCACGACGGCGTGGTGACGATGATGATGTTCCACCGACGCAGGGCTTCGCCTAAGCTCCGCAACGGTATTATCGAGGTGTAATTGGGTGGAGGGGGGCACCGCACACGGCTAAGAGATCTCAAGGATCAATTGTTGTGTCTCTGGGGTGCCCCCCTGCCCCCGTATATAAAGGAGCAAGGGGGAGGCAGCCGGCCAAGGGGAGAGGCGCGCCAAAGGGGGAGTCCAGGACTCCTCCTTTCCTTGTGGGAGTAGGAGAAGGGAAGGGGGAAGGAGAAAGAAGGAAGGGGGCGCCCCCCTTCCCTAGTCCAATTCGGACCAGATCATGGGGAGGGGTGCGGCCACCTTTTGAGGCCTTTCTCTCCTTTCCCGTATGGCCCATTAAGGCCCAATACGAATTCCCGTAACTCTCCGGTACTCCGAAAAATACCCGAATCAATCGGAACCTTTCCGAAGTCCGAATATAGTCGTCCAATATATCGATCTTTACGTCTCGACCATTTCGAGACTCCTCGTCATATCCCCGATCTCATCCGGGACTCCGATCTCCTTCGGTACATCAAAACTCAATAAAACTGTCATCGTAACGTTAAGCGTGCGGACCCTACGGGTTCGAGAACTATGTAGACATGACCGAGACACGTCTCCGGTCAATAACCAATAGCGGGACCTGGATGCCCATATTGGCTCCCACATATTCTACGAAGATCTTTATCGGTCAGACCGCATAACAGCATACGTTGTTCCCTTTGTCACCGGTATGTTACTTGCCCGAGATTTGATCGTCGATATCTCGATACCTAGTTCAATCTCGCTACCGGCAAGTCTCTTTACTCGTTCCGTAACACATCATCCCGCAACTAACTCATTAGTCACAATGCTTGCAAGGCTTATAGTGATGTGCATTACCGAGTGGGCCCAGAGATACCTCTCCGATAATTGGAGTGACAAATCCTAATCTCGAAATACGCCAACCCAACAAGTACCTTTGGAGACACCTGTAGAGCACCTTTATAATCACCCATTTACGTTGTGACGTTTGGTAGCACACAAAGTGTTCCTCCGGTAAACGGGAGTTGCATAATCTCATAGTCATAGGAACATGTATAAGTCATGAAGAAAGCAATAGCAACATACTAAACGATCGAGTGCTAAGCTAACGGAATGGGTCAAGTCAATCACGTCATTCTCCTAATGAAGTGATCTCGTTAATCAAATGACAACTTATGTCTATGGCTAGGAAACATAACCATCTTTGATTAACGAGCTAGTCAAGTAGAGGCATACTAGTGACACTCTGTTTGTCTATATATTCACACATGTATTATGTTTCCGGTTAATACAATTCTAGCATGAATAATAAACATTTATCATGATACAAGGAAATAAATAATACTTTATTATTGCCTCTAGGGCATATTTCCTTCAGCGCCAAGGAGGTTCGGCGCGTCCTCCTCCTCTTCCTCCTCCCGCTCCTCCTCCCACTCCTCCGGCACTCCGACGCTGCTCGGCGTCAAGGCCGAGCCCGCGGCGGAGACATCGCTCGGTCGGCGCACTCGCAGCGCCGGCATCGTCATCAACGAGGGCGGCCGGCGCGCCTCCTCGTCGGCTCCTCCTCCGTGCTTCGTCAAGCCAAAGACGGAGCCGGGGCTCGCGCCGGTGAAGACGGAGCCGGGGCTGGCGTCGGTGAAGACGGAGCACGGCGAGGTCGAGCTCGACGACGACGCGGCCCTTGAATGGGCACGCCAGGACTCCATCAAGATGGCGACGGAGCGCCAGCACGCCGCCCTGCGGCGCTTCGAGCAGCGCCGCCGAGGCCGCGACGAAGGAGGAGTCGTCATCATCGACGACAGCGATGACGCGCCGCCGCCGCCACCAGCCGAGGAGGGGTCCAGCAGGGGCGCCCGAGTCAAGGAGGAGAAGGCCGATGATGGCGGCGACGACGGCGATTTCTCGGCCTTCAGCAAGTTTTTTTTATTAGTTTTTATATGTAATGGCGACTACTCGACTTAAATCCGTGAATATAAGCCCAAGTTTGCCGAAATTTGGCGTGTTTTAGCCAAACTTTGCGTAAATTTGCTACACAATTTTTTCCCCCACGCCTGGGGCCGGCCCTGGGGGCGGCGACTGGGGGCCAACTTGCCCCCAGGCCCATTTTTTTCACCGGGTCACCCCCAGGCGGCGATTTTAGGCGCCCCGTGGGGGGCCAACGGCTGGAGATGCTCTAAGTCCTTCCTTTATCCATCGCGTTGCCCTGGAGGCGGCTCCTTGCATCCTCGCCTACCTCTCCACCTATGATGAACGTCGCCTGACTGTGGTCCACCCAGTCACACCTGCCACCATGTCCTTCTGCCATGACCGCCTCTCACCCTTCATGTCACGTTGCGATGGCATCGGCTGCTCCTTCATGTTGCTTTTCTTCGATCTCAACCTTTTAAGGAGCATCAAATTACACACCACCACATCTTCCTCTGGTACCTGGGGGACCCTCACTACTGACAACAGCCACCCTGACTCTCTATGGTGGTCAATTCGTGACTACAACCGCCCCGCAGTCCTCCACGGCGGCGTTCTCCACTGGCTAGCAGACCACGGCAAACAAACCCTCTCCTACGACGTCAGGACGAGGATGTCGGGACTTGTGAAGCTCCCACCTACCAACTGCAGTGGAAACCAATTCCAATTGGCGACGTCGTCACACGGGAACGTATTGAAACTGATCACTCTAGATGGGTTCAAGATATCCATGTGGCTACACCATCCCCCCGTCCTAGCAGGTGGAGGTGGTGTTGGTGGTTGGGTGCTGGAAAGTGTGATCGACGTAGAGGAGAAGCTGCGGCCATTGTACCCAGACCTTCCTGTTGAAGGTGGGACTGATGTACTAGTTGAGCTTAACGGATCCGGAAAGAGGAACGGAGACGTGGTTGTATAGCGGGTACGCAATCGGGCTTGTGCAGTTCTTGATTTGGAGACAAAGGATATGCATAGGCAAACGTGGGGCTCCTGCTCACCGTTGTTGGAGATTGACCTGCCATCTCACTTACAAACCATGAAAATTTTCTCCTAGCTAGCAAGCTAGCCAAGTAAGGATGGCTGGTTACAAATGTAAGTATTTACCACCTTGATCGAGTTGGCGCTTGATTAGTCAATATTTGACTTTATTTTTATATGGTTTACAAATCACATCATGGGGAAGTGACTCGACTAGTCTGTCTAAGAACTACCAGTGGATTTGAACATGAAATAGAAAAATCCGAGGACTATCACGAGTGGTTTGAGTCGCTTAATGATACACGTTTCACGCCAGCCAGAACATGGCAGCTAGGCTTTATACCCGGATACAGGGACATGTGTTCTACCTGCTCAGATCCGTGGTTTATATAGCCGGAAAGTTGGTAAAAGTAAGGAAATGTGATTTGAAAAGTAAAAGCAGAGTTCGTTGTCGGAATTTAAACAGGGCAGGTGAATCCAGCGGAGCCGTCCGATGTACGATGAAGGGCTGAGGAGCGCCTTAACTCCTCGATGAACCGGTAAGCAGTTGGATGGGAATCAGACGACAGAAGCGAGTCGGAGATGGCGCACTCGATGGAGGTGTCAAAATCTTCTCAGACTAAACAGAGGAAGTGTTGATTTCGTCAGTCAGATATGCTTCAGGGCCTAACAGCAGTGAAAGCTTCCATTGACAATGGATTCAAATCGGTCGATGTCGCCAGCTGAATGCAGCACATAACTTATCATTCCAGTAACACGTCTTCCACACGATATGTCGTATAGTAGATCATATGTCGCCTCGAACCATTTAGGACCAGTTTTTTTTGGCTTTTTTTGGCTTCTAGAATAAAAGATGATCCCTACGTAGCTTATTTTAAAAGCTCAACCAAAAATTACTTTTTAGAAACCTACTACTCCCTCCGTCCCATAATATAAGAGCGTTTCTGACACTACACTAGTGTTGAAAATGCTCTTATATTATGGAACAGAGGGAGTAGTTATTATGTACTTCCAGAAGCCAGCAAAAAATCTGGCTCTTGTACTTGTACGGGGGGCCAAAACTACTTGCTGAAGTAACTCAAATGATTCTTGTCATACTGGATTCCTCAACAAAAAAAAATCTTGTCATACTGAGGACAATATTGCAGTTCTCAAGTTGGATGGTATATGGCACCAGAATTCTTTATACCCACTCGGCCACTCCCAGTCCCAGATCTAGCCAGCGAGAGGATTGACCACATGGCCAAGGAACAGCACCCCGCCGGTTTTCTCCTCGGCAATGGCGAATAGGAACGGCCGATCCGCCACGAAGTCCACCGGAGGCCGTGGTGCGCTCAAGCTCAGCGGGATGGACACGGCCGTCGCTGCGGCGGCCACGGTGCCCAGCTCGTCCACCTCGATGGTGGCCTTGTGGTACACCCCCGAGATGGAGAGCCCGTTCCCGCCGCTCACCATGCCGGAGAAGTCGCCGCCCTGGAAAGCCCTGGTGACTCCCAGCTTCCGCATGTCCGCCGACGCCTCGAACTCGAACGTGAACTTGAACTTGGGGACCATGAACCGCCCCACCGGGACCTGCTCCGCCGGCGCGTGGCTCCTGATGAACTCCGGCGCTGCGGCCGCCTTGTCGTAGAGACCGGCGAGGCTGAGGTCGCTGCCGTCGTCTGGGAGAAGGAGAAGCATGTAGAATGCGGCGGCGGCGTGGTCGCCGTCGTTGTGGTAGGGCAGCTTGAGGGCCCTGAAGCCCGGGTAGACGGCGATGTGCTGCTTGAACTCGAACCGGCCCGTCGTCATGAACGGCACGCGCACGGTGGTCACCGACTGGTCGAATGGCTGGAACCACGCCCCCTTGAAGTAGAGCGCGTTGGCGAGGACGACGACCGTGGACGAGCCGACCGATCCTGGAGGGAGGATGTCGCGGATGCGCATGCTGGTCGCGCCCTCCACGAAGGCGTTCACTCGCCGCCTCGCCTGCTCGGCGCCCTGGACGAAATCCACGGGTTCCGCGGTGGCGCCGTGCCGCCGTAGCTTGACGCGGCAGTGGCCACGAACTCCGGCTCCTGCGCCTGCCTCCGGTCGACCCACACGCCGCAGGCGAAGGACGTCTGCGCCAGGCCGCTGAGCTTGCGCGCCAGCTCTGTGGCCGGCGCGCCGTGCAACTCGTCGAGCGACGCCGACCCGAGGAACGCCAGGAGCTCGCCACACGTCTCGCCCCGCGTGCCGGCGGCCACCAGCGCGAGCGCCGCGTGGATGGACAGCCGCGAGACGATGAAGTTGGTTCCCCTGCCGGCCGCCTCTACGGCGACCTCCCTGGTGAGTGGCAGGCACGACGCCTTCCGGCCCGCGTAGACGCGGCCCCCACGGGCACATAGTCGCCACCTGAAGCAAGCATGGGGTCGCGTGGTTCCGTCTCGGCATGGTGGTAAGGGCCGTGGAGGTAGCTCTGGCCGCTGCAAGGGCAACGCTGGTCGCAGTCAAGCGGGCGCCGCGATGGCGAAGTCATTGCCCTGAATTCGACCTGCGCCCGCCATGCGGCGAACAATGTCAAGCAGACGACGGCCTTCCACAAGGGCGACAACCCATCCATGTCGCTACTGCACCTTTACTGCACCAGTGCACCTCACCGATCTATCAAGCTAGTTCACCTTCCTTTCAGTCCAGTTCCCATCCATTTTAGGTTTGCTGCACCGGTTGTAGGTACCGATACGTTATGTAGATGGACCGACGATTACACCGGTTTTAGATATGGGGAGTAAGGGCACTTCACATTATCGAATTTGTAGGTGTGAGTGATGGCTTCGGGTGGCTTGAGGTATGTATGTTCATGTCAGACCTTTGTTGAATAATTAATAAAGATGGCTATATGTCGACCCACTCGTACCGCTCCGGGGGAAACCCTAAGATCTGGTCCTCCAGATCGGGCGATGGCGGCATTGCGGTGTCGTTTCTCTCCTGGGAGCATCGTTTGTGGAGCAGCGCTAGAAGATAGAGGCAGGAGGTGGAGCGGCTTCGTCTTGCACGGAGCTTCGATGAAAAATGTCAAGTCATGCCTGGCCAACAGGTGCTACGCTTTGTCATGCCTGTTCGGCAGGTGCTACGCACGACAGATCTTCCAAAGACATCAAGCTGTGTCGGCTAGTGGTACTTGGCGGCATGGTGCTGAGGTGTATCGGCAGCGACCGCGACGTGCTCAGCAGTTTGCGCGCAAGGAGGTGGTGCCGTTTGGCGCCGTGGTGGCGTCGACGGTAGCTAGACTGGGCAAGGTTGATGCGTCGGTACAACTCTGAAGATGGAGTGTTGGCAGTTGGTGGCGGCGGCCTTGAGAGCATGCCGGACCAGTGTGTGCCCCATACCCGGCAAGTGGCTTGGTTGGGGCCTCAGGTCTTAGATGTTAGGTTTGGCTGCGAGGTATGTTTGGTATTAGGCCCAGACTATCAGCATCCCTGCATCAACTAGATAGGAGTAGCGACAGTTGTTGCCTAGACGGTGGCTTCAGACTTACTGTTGTATCTCTTTCAGGGCCGGGCCGGCAAAACCGGGGTCCCTGTGCCAAACCCAAATATAGGGCCTAATCTCAGTGCATAATTTTCTTTGAAAGATTCACCAAGGAATTTCATTAAATTGAGTCATAAGTGGAGTAAAAACTAGATAGCTTAGTATATGATTTATACTAGATTTACTATTCTTTATTTCTTTGTAAGTTATAATCATGAGTCTGAAAAAAATTACCATAAGCACGCACGGCAACACACCATTTTGGCGATTAAACGGGTGTCCGCGTGGAGATCCACGTCGCCCTCAAACCCAGCACCACACGCAGATCCAGCTGCGTGCCGCAGAGTGGCTCTTGCCGAAGGAGCTCGTCCTCGCCGTCCCGCTGGGGGTCAGGCACCTCGATCTCCCTTTCCATGGGAAAGTGCAAGGCAGAGCTACGGGCATTTGTTACTGACCCCGGCCGCCAGCAACGGCGAGTGCTTGTTCCTAGCGTCACACAACTACACCGACGGCGGCGCCCTCCACGATCTTCTCCCCCACTTCGGGCGAATGTGCTGGGGCAATGGGGTGCTCGAGGAGTTGGCATCGCGCCCCGCCGCGTAGGCCTCTGCCGTGCGGATGGCAGGATTAATGGGCCTCCATGCATGGTATCTGGACTGCATGCATCGTCCAGATGCAGAGGCCGGGGTCCTTCTTCTTTTTTAAAAAAAGATGCAGAGGCCGGGGTTTTAACCTCCTTTTCCAAAAAAAGGTAGAAAAAGCACTGGTTTCTTCAATGACAGACTCAAAGACAGTGTATAACCATTCGTCAGTGTTCTGACGAATCTTTTCCCATCTACTCTGGTTGTGATTGGTTGCAGCACCTTGCTTGACTAGCATATATACAGAATCACATGACAAAAGAACAGATGATTTCTTTTCTTAGCATGAGCATCTACAAATAGTAGATAAAACAACATTTTCTTGTGTGCCATCTGCTGAAACATGTCACACAGTGAGCCATATGCTAGTGTCATCTGGTGTAACAATGTTCGTATGATTAGAAACACATCATTAGAATAGACATCATCTACATGGAATTGGTAAAACAGAGTACTCCTTCTGTTGCATAATTCTTGCTGTGGTTTTAGTTCAATTTTAAACTAAAACCACGACAAGAATTATGGAACAGAGGGCTACCATTGGGTTTTCTGAAAAAAACTCATGATGTAAAGTATATCTGTTAAAAATGAACGTCAAGTCCGTATCAACATTTAAATCATAATACAGAGGCTGCCACGAGAGTTGAAGCGTCATTTGAATTCACTTGAGGAGCGGCTTCTGGAAAGATTGCAACTTAGTCAGCAAATTTTGGAGCGAGTATACTCCCTTGTCAGCAAATTATCAGCCAACAAACTGCTCTCTTTTTCAACAGGCACGTTGACCAGATCATACTGTGCTGCATATATGGAGTTGCAAAGGTATGTTTAAATTACTGTCCTTGGAAAACCTTCAGATAAAGGCCTTACTCGCTACGATTATTTACTGTCCATGTATCTTTTTTCACAGAATCTAAACTGGCCACCGAGGAAAGTGCATGGCATATCAACACAACCTGCATTACTGAATTGCAAAAAACGCAGTTGAGTAGCCCAAAGTCGGCAGCACAATAGGAGGGCAAGTGGCAAAGCTAACTGCATCTACACAGTGGTTTCAGTCTTTCAGAAGGCTAGAACCGAGTGGACTACCATGGGCAGAATGCAGAACCACAATGGTGGTGACAAGTCTGGCATTTGTAAGATATATAAATAAAAGTATCTCCCTGGAGTAAAAGGAATTAGGAAAAGATCGACAAATTTCTGGTGCCACATGCCTAGAAGACAATAAGGAACAGATCAAATAAACAAGGACACAAGTGTGCCTGAATCCTGTAGCGACTACTGTGCATTTCGCACAAGAACTGATATAAAGAAACCTTCTGTACAGTTTGACGATGTTAACAAGGAATCAACGCTTGCTTTGTCAGACCAAGCTTCCCGGGGACAACATGTTCCATTCGATACAAAATTATAAGCAGTTAGCACACACAATTCCGGTACCAGCCACCATGAAGAGGCCTGTGTCATCTTTTAGGGGATATAGACTTTATTATGATGAAAATACATGCCATAGAAAATTTAGATAGTTCTTATAAAAACAGTCAGCCACAAATGGCATGTGCTGTCACAAGCTGATTTTAGTAATGCTCTCGAACCAGTTGGTGGTCTGGTCACCGCATAACTCATGATTATTAGGGTTCAGCAACAATAATTTTGTGTTGATATAACACTAGTAAGTAAAAGGATTTGTGATTTTTCTTTCTGCTTAATCTCAATCCAACAAATTACATACTCTCATGATTATTCTTTTGCCCTTAAGATGAAGGTACTCCTTAATTTCTGGCAGCACTTCCTAAAACTTGTGTTGGGAGTACCGAATGATATTAACCATTAGATAAGGAACTTGCAAGTTGAACAGCTATTTCTTCTCTTTTGAGTCACTTGTTGGACTCTCCAGTTTGTTGTTCTTCTCAGAAGGTGTAACCACAACGTCTGTGTTGCTGAACCCAAGCTCCGACATATCTTGCTTTGCCATCAGGTTCCTGGATTGCACAAGAATATCGCGATTAGAAATCCTACTAGATAGAGCAGTGTCAAACCAAAATAAATAAATGAAAAGCATCTTGCTTATGAGCCTGAACAGTGAATTTCAGATGTCAAAGTTGGTAAGAACCCTTCCCAATGCAAGTCAGAACTTCAGCTTATAACGTTCATAAGAAATATCGACTACTGCAAGCACTAAACATCTCCTAGAAGGCTAAAACAAGTAGTTACATTTGTTGGTTGCTTCCCGCAACCATCAAATAGACAAACCTGGATGCAGCACATTACACATGTGTTGTGCCAGAGGAGGCAAATAATCAAACATGTACGGAGGCCAGGCTTGGTTTGCTGTAGGTTAATGAAGCAATAAACTGTTTCCTCACCCAACTACCAAAAACGGTTCAGGACATGATGTTAACATGCTGCGGCAATAAATAAACTGTAGTTTCTACTTTGGCAAGATTTTCTTGCCCATGCATACTAGTTTGCTTGGCAAAGTTATTATTATTTTTTGTTTCAGTGCCAAACACCTGTCTTGCCTGGTGAGGTCAATATTAAGTTTGCTTTCGAGGCAAGTGCACCCTAAATCATTACCCTGGTGGATGTGCGAAATAAAAACAGGCGAGTCAACTACATTACCACCGTAGAGTAGTTCTGAAATTAGTACACAGGGAATAAGCATGCTAACCTCTCCATCCTACATTCCAAGTATTTCTTCGAGAACATCCGACATTTTTCAGACTGAGCTCCTGTAGACTTCAGGCAAGCAAGATAGTCCTTCTTCTCCTGTTTGAACAGGCAACTCTCATATAACACCTGCTAAACATTACACCCCTACGAGAAAAACAAGAGCGGTCGCAACTTACCAGGTCGCACTCATGCAAGTGATCGAGGGGGAATACACCTTTTTCAGGAGGTACAGGCCTCGCTCCCCTGTTTCCGCCAAACGCGCCACCTGTGAGAAGTCACAAGGTTATGCAGCGGCTGGTGTGTGATCTATGATGCCAAGTTGGTGATGGGGTAGATGACGGGTAACACGCTGAGGGAGCACAAAGTTGTTGGCCACCGCCAGATATCTAAATGTAACAACAGTGAGCATGAACCTACTACATGCATGGCATGAGCATTGCATAGGAGATGAATCGGAACGCCACGTCCTCACCTGCACTCATTTCCCAAGCACTTGAGGATCGAGACGTTGATGCCGGAGCTCACGATGCTCCAAATACTGCAGGTGACACAGGGCACAAGTCAACCAAGGTTCGGGCATTTCATCGAACAGGTCAAGTGCGCGCCCAATGTCATGCATAGATTTACCGAAATTTAGGACGCCAGGAGAGGGAGGAGACACTCACAAGTCACAACGGTGGCTTCGGCGCGGTCCCCTTCAAAATTCTGCACGCCGGAGCGAGGGATGGCGCGGGCGGACGGAGCCGGCCAGCGAGAGAGAGGAAGGAGAGGAAGCAGCGTGGGACGAGCTGGCCCAGTTGTTATTTTTTTGAGGGGTTACGACCTGGCCCAGGTACTACGACGCCCTTCTGTTTGGGCCGGGCCATTCCCGCGGGCCCAAGGATGGCCGCGTAAGGTGCGGTCTCGTATAATAGGGTCTCGCGGCCAGGCTCCTCCTCCTCCTCTCCTCTTTCCGCCGCCACGCTAAACCCTAAACCGCCGCCGCAGCCGCCATGTCGCCGCCGACGCAGCCGCAGCTGAAGGACAAGGCGGCGCACGAGGTGCCGCGCGCGACGGCGGCCAGCGCCGTGGCGTCCCTCACCAAGTGGATGCGCGAGCGCGCCGCGGAGGCGCCGCCGAACTTGCTCGCCGACGAGCGCGACGACCTCGTCGTGCTCCAGCTCTCGCTCCGCCGCGTCCCGCCCAAGCCCACCACCAAGCCGCACCTCCTCCCGCTCCCGCACCCCGTCGTCGCCCACTCGGCCGCCTCCGTCTGCGTCATCTCCGACGACCGCGCCGGCTCCGGCTCCCCCGCCGCCGCCGCCATCCTCGACGCCGCCAGGTCCCTCAAGCTGCCCGTCTCGGAGGTCGTCCCCTTCTCCGCCCTGCGCACCGACTACCGCCCCTACGAGTCGCGCCGCCGCTTCGCCGCCTCCTACGACCTCTTCCTCGCCGACCGCGCCCTGCTCCCCATGCTGCCCCGCCTCCTCGGCAAATCCTTCTACTCCACCAAGAAGGCCCCCATCGCCGTCGACTTCACCCGGGCTGGCTGGCCGGAGCAGGTCCGCAAGGTCCTCAGCTCCACTTTCCTGTACCTGCGGACCGGGACCTGCTCGGGGATCAAGGTGGGCAGGCTGGACATGGAGGAGGAGGAGATCGTTGACAATGTGATGGCGGCAGTGGAGGCTGCCGTGGAGAAGGTGCCCAAGAAGTGGGAAAACGTGAGGGCTCTGCATTTGAAGGCTGTGGATTCGGTTGCACTGCCAATTTACCAGGTTGTGCCGGAGTTGGGCATGAAGATTGAGGTTCCGGTTGCGCGATTGGAAGCAGGAGTTGGTGCCGGAGAGGTCATCGATGCTGCAGAAGTTGGGACTGGCAGCAAGCGCAAGGACAAGAAGATGAAGGCGCTGAAAGATGCCAATGGTGGAGCTGAAGGTTTGAAGTACAAGAGGAAAAGGAACAAGAAGGATCAGACTGAAGATGCTGTGATGGAAGAAGCCCCAGAGGTGACTGAGAAGAGGAGGAAGAAGGAGGCTGCTCCTTCGGTAGAGGAGCTTTCTGCTGGTGAGGACCTGAAGACCCCAAAGAAGGGCAAGGATAAGAAGCGTGCTTTGGACAAGGAGGTGGATGATGCCAGCCCTGCAGAAAAGAAGGGTAAGAAGAGTCAGCGTGAAACCAAGGAAGCCAGCAACAAGAAAAGTAAGGGCAAGCAAGCACCCGAGGAGGTGGAGGATGTTGGCAGCAAGAAGAATAAGGGGAAGAAGAAGAAGAGCATGAAGGGTGATTCTGATGATGGTGAAATCCTTTTTGATGGGGAAAGCACTCCTGCTGCCCTTATAGCTGACAAGGAAGAGAAGAAGAGCAGGGGAAAGAAATCAAGTGGTGATAAGATGAAGAGATCCAGGGCAAGGGTATAAGGTTGTACTTGTTTTTCCTGAAGTTGATGCTTGTCAGTTGAATGCCAATCTCTTGAATTGAGACCAAGCTTGTTGTATGCATAGATAAGCTGGTTAATCTGATTACTGTCAGCTGTGAGAAGCAATCATTGCCGTATCTGCTTTTTTTTTTTGTATTAGGAGATTGCACTTGAGATTATACTGCTGAGTGTAATATGGGGGTGCGGGGGAATGTCTGGAGTAGTTTCTTCAGATTTTAGTAGCTTATAAAGCTTTGGGGTAAAAGTTATGGTGGAACTGTTTCTCTTTTCATCTTTTGTAACCCATCTGGTATGCAACAATTTTGTGCTAGTCTGATACTACTATGAACGTGTTGGTCTGTCTTCAATAATGCACCCCTTTAATAGTAGCTTCTTGATGATTCTGGATAGCAGGTATACTAACTAAGTGAAATTCTGTAGTCTCATCTTTGACAGTCATCTTATTATATGATCCAACATCTGTGACCAAAGAATGATTTACCAACACTTTATTTACTTCATGTGCTTATCCAATTTGAATAACACAGGATTCATGCTTTGATATCTAATTACGGTGATCAATCACTTGTGACTTGATGAAATGTGTGCTGGACTTTCATATCCCTGTGCTCAATGAAATGCCTCGCCATAGAGACAGAGATCCTAACTCTGCCATTCCCTTCTCTTCAGAAGCTCTTGGTCTATTTCGGTGCAGCAGGAAAGGGGTGACTCTGCTGCTGAAACGGCAGAGCTTTTTTTCTCCCAGAGAAGAACGGATTCCATGTTCTCTGAAGTCTGAACACTTCTTGATGCATCAATTGGGTCAAAATGGTTCTAATGCATTTTCATCTTAACTGCTTCTTGCTTCAGTTTTAAATTAGCCTTATAATGCAGATCATTTTAGATGGATATATAGATTACAGTGTGAAATAATAGTAGACCTTGTCTCTCCCTTCTTCCTTAAATTGTGTCTAGATTTTCTGAATTGTTTGTAGTTTCGACTTCCACTTGTCCATGAAGGATCCCCTGGGTATCACCACCCAAAGGTACTTTTTTGAGATAATGACTTACAGATGTTTATGAGGCATGCATTTGTATTATGAATTGTAAGAACATCAATCAGCAAGTATTTATGGCTGATCATCATGGAACCGTAGTGTTATTTTTTATGCCCTACTTTCTACCGCAGATACACTTGGATTTGCATATTTTGAGTCCTGCTTCTACTAATTTGAGTTATGATGTCCATGGTTTTGGATGATTGGTCGCAGCTCATCTTCTGTCCTATGGTGTGTGTTGTGCTCCTCTCGGTTGTAGTTACTTCTACATTATTATACTATTTGAGGCATACATGATATATTGAACATCCTGAAGATTTATTTCCATTTCTTCAGTTCTAATAATTTACGCAAAGTTCCGTCCAGTAACTAGACTGATTTTTTCTTGACCGTTGTTCTCTGGAGCTCATTATTTTAGTTCCTTTCTCTTAGATTTTCTACTAATCTGGCTGCTCTGGTGCTCCAGTTTCCTACTTGCAGGTGATGATCTTGCTGCAACTTGCTGCCTGGGTTTACAGGTTGGTGATTCTTCTAGCCCTTGATCTTCTTCTGTCCACGTGTGTCGTCTGTGCTTATATCTAAGTTGGATGCGACTATTCTTTTTCCAGTGAGCTAGCTGCTGCAGTCCCGCTCGTTTCTTTAGAGGACACAGATGACAGAAATGCCGCCATGGGATCAGGTCGTTACCTTTTTTCCGTCTCTGTCCGCCTGTATCCATGCAATTGTTTGTACGTCGTTTGCCCACTTGCATGTGTATATATGCTTCTTTCTAACAATGGTCGTTTGGATGCATATGCCCATATTTCCATTTTTTGTGAAGTGTGTAGTACAACCACTGGTTATTCCTTGTAATATCCAAGTGGTATAAGAGATTTTGGTAGTTCGCCATTAGCATATTCTTTGTTACTGGATCACTTCAGAGTTGAGACCAAATATTGTTGACAAAATGTTACTTTCTTCATATACAGTGAATTACCATTTGGATCTCGCTGACCCCCTAACCTCTCGGTCGCCTGTGGTTTCGTTCTGTCTGCGGCGATGGATTGCTTACTCTGCTCCGTTTGTGTGTCGAGGTTTGTTCTTCTTACATCCTCTTCCTTCCTTTGCCTCGTCACAAGCACAGGCAGGCCACAGAGCCTAAACTCTATTGGTATGCAATTGGAAAATCAGCTTGAGGGGAGCTTCAAACTTCTTCACATTAGATATTTCTACTCCCTGTATTCTCAGACCTGTGCGACTGAACCTAATAATCCACTATATGTTTGAACCTAATAATCCACTATATGTTACTGTTCTAAATTTCTTAAGTTCTGTATTGAGCCTCTGGCTTCAGACTTGGATCACCAGGTTGTTCAATTCTTTTTGTGCTACAAAACTACACAATCACTACTTGATCATTACAGTGTGCTGTTCTGTGTATACCAATATCTCTACCACTATAATACATCGTTTTGAATTTGGATTTACCACCCCACCTGTTTCTTAGTCTGCTTGGGTACTGATTACCTGAAGTAATAGCTAAGATATAGTGTAGAGAGTAAACTTGCCGGGTGATACATGAGAGCATTTCTATAATGGTTGGTTCGATCAATCTTTTTACCGATTTATACTGAAATAAACTTCTTGATGTGGCGATAGGGTGTCCAGTGTACATGATTGTCGATTAAATTTGTATATGAACTTCTTCCAGTTTGTTGGTTAGTACAGGAAATGCATGAGTTGTCAATCAGAAAGAACTTCAATTCTTCAAGCAAGAACTCCAGACTTGGCTTTCAAATAACTACATTGTGATGATGGAACATCGTCAGTCCGCACCATTGCGTCTGCAAGATCACCTTCCAGTTTGCACCATTGTAAGTACATCGCAGCTGACCAAGCAGTAAGTGAATCCTAGATTGTTGTTAAGAGCTCCATTCTACGTGTGAGTTATGAAAGAGCATGCTGTAGTTCTGTTTTACTGGTCCAATGGATTTGCCCTGCCTTGCTCAGCAGCTCCAATGGATTTGCCCTGCCTTACTGTCATTTATTCAGAAATTTTTACTGGTTTGCTGATGTACAAAGGGCTGATCCAGCTCTCGTCATTTGATCAGAATATGCGTACACCATGATGGTCACTGAGAAATCTGACATAGAGTTATGGCGTTGTGCTGTTGGAGATGCTAACAGGTCGTGCACCTGTGCAACCAATATATCTGGGAGGCGATCTCGTAGCATGGGCCAAAATATTACATCAGGGACAGTTCTCTGGGTCCAGGGATCCTCGACACTAATCTGGATTTGGAAGATAAAGCCGCTGTCGATCATTGAGTTGTTGAAAATTGCTCTGCTATGTAGAGTAGTTACCTGTCGCCGTGCGAGGGACTGCTGATGCGGCATGTTGTGCTTGTGTTAAGCAAGTCGAAAGATAGGGCCTGGGCGAGCTCTGCATCCTCGTCTGCTTCTGATCATTCTTCCAAGAAGGAAGGATAGCTGATGATGTATATTTATATAAGTTGAGTTAGTGAAGGCAATACCCGTTGTTCTCTTTACTTTGTTACTTATGGTGGGGATTAGGGGAGCCTGCACTCATTCTTCCTGTGATTTTTTTGTAGCAAGGTAAATAGTACTGACTGATAACACTGTCCTTGTGTATGTTAGTTCTCTCTGATGAAGAAGGTAGCATCGAGTCCATTATGTGAACTGGGTAACATTGTCCCGGGACGTTGGTGTTGTGCCTCTTGCATAGAACTGTGCTTTTGCTGGAACATAGAGTAGTACTCTGAGGGATATGCCATTTTTTCATTTACACACAATCTAGCTTGATTGACCAATTCATTAGTGCGTAATAACCCTCTCCATCCTGCTGCATGCTTGTGCATTTAACCTGTTAACCTGTGTCTTTCTGAACTAATGTCACTCCCAGATAAGTTTCCAATGAAATTCTTCAAGACCCCAAGATCAGCCTCCACCAGTCACTCTACTCCACCGAGCAAGCCACCCCCGTCAGCAAGGCAAGCAGGGAGCTCCACATTGGCCGACGCGCTCCTTGTCAACAACGTGCTCACTCTGTTGGACCCCTAGGACGAGGCTCACTCGGTCCTGTACTGTACACATCCTTTGGATCACATAACAGCGTCGATGCCGATCAGATGACGAAGCTGCCACTGGGCTGGAGGGCAGCGGCCGGCCGGTCCGGCCACCGCTGACGAAGCTGCAAGATTTTGGTATTCTTGCCTAGTCAAGAAGCATGGAGAGAAAAAAACAGAGCACCATCCATTGATCGGCGAGTTATGAACCGGAGTTCAGCACTGCATGCAGCACACAATTACCTAGTACTTACACCGCATTCTTATAAGTTCAATTCTCCAATGCGAGACAAAGACATTTGCGCTAAACAATTGGTCTCCAAACTTTGTGGCAATATCCGTCAGAAATCACAATGTATTAACTATTTGTTGCGCTGTCTTTCTCATGGAAAAAAATAGAAAATGCCAACAAATCCTAGATATATGTCCACTGTCTTCATCATAATAGTCGCTGACACATCATCGTGCTTGTTTTGATTAGGGCACCAGAGCATGTGGAGGAGGTCAGGCTGCAGGTGGGACTGCTCGTGGGTGTCCCATCTCAGCCCACTACATCCCACTACAGTTTGGTGGGTGTGAGCGGACAGCCCGCCAAAGCATAGTCGGGTTAAGTGGGTTTTAAGTGAGTACGCAGGTAGAATCCCACCATAGAACAGAGTTTGTGTATATGGACCTTGGCTCTTGTTATCCTCGCAGATTGATGTTGGTTTTACTGGACTGGTGACTGGTGACGATCTGAAACTAAGAGGACGTGTGTTAGAATAAATCCGAGGTACTCCGTCGATCTACCGAGGACCAAACAATCACATAAACACGACACCGAGATTTGTTAACGAGGTTCATCTTTATGGCTACATCCTCGGGGCATGACCACGGACGCTCCTCCCCATGGCACCGCTACAATACCGCACTCTTGCCGCCCGGGCGCCGGCACACGCGCCGGCTCCCCCGCGTGCCTGTGCTATTATGTTGGCTTAAATTACATCGTGTGTCTACCCTCGTTATATATGAAAGGCCTAGGATACAAGTGTCCTATTAGGACACAACTCCTATCCTGTCTACACACAGTCTAAAATCAAGTCCAACCATAACCTACCTTGTACAATAATATTCGACAAAACTCTAACAACGTGACTAGTTTTTCTGGGCGTAAACAGGAGGTCAAACTGAAATCCCAGATCTGTGGCAGGTGCCTCTCTGGCAGCTTGACCTCGGGCATGTGCTTGACGGGGAAGCGGCTGGCGCCGGCGCCCACGCCGAGCTCCCTCTCAACAGACTCGAGCGCGTCCACCCCTGCATCAACCTCCGCCGCGGGGCTGCTGCCCACCCGCTGCAGCTCGAGTGCCGCCATCCGGACCTACTTGACAGACAGTGCCACGACGGCGCCGCTGCGGCCCCTCTGCAGCAGCGGCCGTGGCTACGTCTTCTCCGGCGTCACCAGATCGGCGGCAACTGACGCCCTGGCCGCCACCGTCTTCTTCATCTTCTCTGGCGTCACGAACTGGTCGGCCGACGAGGTGACAGCGGAAACCGAGTTCTTCACCTTCCACGGCGACCCGACGCATGAAATCGTCCTAGGATTCTTGGATGGTGTGGCGGCGTCCATCGCGAGGAGGAAGGAGAGGAGGGCGAAGATGAAGACGGAGGTCTGAGGTGGGCGACGACATGCAAAACTAAATCCATTGTGGGCGCCATGGGCTGCGTCATGAAGTCCCAAGAAACGTCAAGCACTTCGCTTGAGGCCGGTCAGTTTGCCGCGCCTCCCCGGTCGATTGGCGCTCCGGCGAAGTACCAGATGTGTGATCATGGTAGAGAACTGTTGGGGGCGGGCAAAGTGGGTTTAGCGGGTTCCCAATGGATTAAATAAGATAGCCCATTTAAATTTTGTGGTGTCCCACGGGATTCCAGTAAACAGTTTAAGTGGGATGGGATAACTTAGTCCCACTATTATCCACTCCCACCTGCAACCTAAGGATGAGGGGAATAGTAGTGAGCTTGGGGGTACAAGTAAGGGTTTATCTAAGTTTGAGACCCCAATGCCAAATAACGCTGAATGACACACCTCACTCTTGAATCAGCTGGCGGGTATGTCCATCTTTATTTTGTCCTAACTTTTTGTAAGTTAATAATTGCTTTGTTGGAAACTCTCCTGAGACTGGTGGCATGTATCTGTCCGTATCCGATGGATTTGGTACTTTCTCCTTGAGGTGGTGAGGATGCCACCATGATTATGAGATTATAATGAAAAATGAACTATGCAAACAATTGTAGCAAGAATTTGTGAATAATTCATTTCGTTCAAACAACTTCTCAGCATACACACTTGAACATGAAGAAATTCATTTGTGATTGTCCCACAAGTATTTGTTCCTTGTTACAATCTTCATATGGCTGACCTTACACACTATCGATCAGATGAAAGGTAAATTAAGCTAGCTACTGTCAGAGCAGTTCGTTTGTGTCATTGTCAGAGTTAATTAATTAATTAGCTTATCATTACAATATCATGGGCAATAAACCTATGCCCTTGCAAGAAAGGAGCCCCTTGCTCCTTGGATCCATCCCCACTGCATACACGTGTGAACCACTACCATGTTAGAATTCTTCATAGGCAGAGTTCTGATGTTCCTATCTAGGCAGGAGATACTTGGAGGATTTTATCCACTCGACCATAAAGGTGATATAAAATTTGCGGGGAGACAAGCCGAAGAACGAGCTCAATTATTCCAAGCACGAGGGTATTGGCCACTCAACTTTGAAGCTAATAGACAATATGCAGACAAGCAAGCTGAAAAACAAACTCAATCAGTCCAAGCCCCATTCTCATCACCTGTATTGACATATCTAAGGAAAGAGTGCTTAGTTTATTAATACAAGTTCAATTTAGGTGAGAATCAGTTTATTACATCTTGCCCCTTGTATTATGAGGACAGTGACTCTGATGAATTTCATCCAAGAGCGGGAGGGAGTGAATTTGATGATGATATGAGTTGATGTCCTTGTCCTTTATTCAAGTATAGGTTAACGTTAGCTCTTGTATGTTCTTAATTTATTGATTCAAGTCTTGCTTGTTGATTTGAGAATGCCAGTAGTAGATAGTAGTACATATGGAAAATGTCAAGTAGTAGCGCAACAATGGTTTGTCAGAGTTCACTGCCTAGCTCGAGCAGCATCTTCCATGGCTGGCTGGGATTTATTTTTGGGGGGTTTTATTTAGATAAAAGGCAGGCGCTCTGCCAGATTTCATATAGATAGGGGGAAAAAATAAAAAAGCGTACAAACGATATTTACAAGACAAAAAAGCCCTAGAAATTACATTCCATTTGCCATAGCTAAACGCAACTGGACAAGGTCCTCCTTGACGAGGTAAGCAACATCTAACACCTATAGAGAGGCATTATGGAAAATCCTCTGATTCCTCTTCCTCCATACATGCCACAACACATAAATGAGCACCTTGCCAAAATGCTTCCGCCTTGACGAGTCCAAAGCCTCAACATTTCTGTTCCACCAGTCCTTGAGTGTGGAAAAAACCGGGGCCGAGCTTGGCAAGATCGAGGACCAGCCAACGACGATACCCCAAACGCTTCAGCCAGCAACGATACCCCAAACACTTCGGACAAAAAGGCATGTTTGGGGTATCGTTGCTTCACGCGGAGGTGCTATTATGTGTTGTCAGTTCTATCGCTTTGGTGCGACTGGTTTACTCTGTTGGATGGCTGGGACATGGGAGTATTTATTTTGATGGAGTTATAATTGCATAAAGGTACACTGTCTTTGGGGGTCCAACCATCACACATTGGACTGATCCCTATTTGATCACGTTTTTGATAGGAAACCTAACCATTGGGGCCCATTGGTCGGGGCTGATGTGGCAAAAAAACACGTCTACAAGAACACATGAGGTCGTATCCTTGCACGCACCCAGCGCGTACCAGTACCTCACTACCTGAACTCCACCCGCGCCGCACAAACGTATTCATGGCATCATCGGCCAGCACCCGTAGTACAAACACAACCAATGCATCACGGTCGACCCGCGTCTGTGGCCTTGCCCACGTTGTCCCAACCATCGCTTCAGCATGTTGCTTCATGTGTGCGTGTGTTGGATAGCCGGAGCTCGTGCATGGCGGGAGCAAAGAAATATGCCCTAAAGGCAATAATAAAGTTGTTATTTTTTATTTTTTATATTATGATAAATGTTTATTATTAATGCTAGAATTGTATTAACTGGAAACTTGATACATGTGTGGATACATAGACAAAACACCGTGTCCCTAGTAAGCCTTTACTAGACTAGCTCGTTAATCAAAGATGGTTAAGTTTCCTAACCATAGACATGTGTTGTCATTTGATGAACGGGATCACATCATTAGGAGAATGATGTGATGGACAAGACCCATCCGTTAGGTTAGCATAATGATCATTAAGTTTTATTGCTATTGCTTTCTTCATGACTTATACATATTTCTCTGACTATGAGATTATGCAACTCCCGAATACCGGAGGAACACCTTGTGTGCTATCAAACGTCATAACGTAACTGGGTGATTATAAAGATGCTCTACATGTGTCTCTGAAGGTGTTTGTTGGGTTGGCATAGATCAATATTAGAATTTGTCACTCCGAGTATCGGAGAGGTATCTCTGGGCCCTCTCGGTAATGCACATCACTATAAGCCTTGCAAGCAATGTGACTAATGAGTTAGTTACGGGATGATGCATTACAGAACGACTAAAGAGAATTGCCGGTAACGAGAATAAACTAGGTATGATGATACCGACGATCGAATCTCGGGCAAGTGACATACCGATGACAAAGGGAATAACGTATGTTGTTATTGCGGTTTGACCGATAAAGATATTCGTAGAATATGTAGGAACCAATATGAGCATCCAGGTTCCACTATTGGTTATTGATCGGAGATGTGTCTCGATCATGTCTACATAGTTCTCGAACCCGTAGGGTCCGCAAGCTTAACGTTCGATGACGATTTGTATTATGAGTTATGTATTTCGGTGACCTAAGATTGTTCGGAGTCCCGGATGAGATCACGGACATGACGAGGAGTCTCGAAATGGTCCCGGCCACCTCCTCCTCCCCTCCTTTATATACATGGGCAGGGGGCACCCCAAAGGCACAACAGTTGTTTCTTATCCATGTGCGGTGCCCCCCTCCACAGTTTACTCCTACGGTCATAGCATCGTAGTGCTTAGGCGAAGCCCTGAGTGGATCACATCACCATCACCGTCACCACGCCGTCGTGCTGACGAAACTCTCACTCGACCCTCTGCTGGATCAAGAGTTCGAGGGACATCATCGAGCTGAACGTGTGCTGAACTCGGAGGTGCCGTACGTTCGGTACTAGATTGGTTGGATCGTGAAGACGTTCGACTACATCAACCGCGTTAACCTAACGCTTCCGCTTTCGGTCTACGAGGGTACGTGGACACACTCTCCCCCTCTCGTTGCTATGCATCTCCTAGATAGATCTTGCGTGATCGTAGGATTTTTTTTGAAATTGCATGCTACATTCCCCAACAGTGGCATCCGAGCCAGGTCTATGCGTAAATGATATGCACGAGTAGAACACAAAGAGTTGTGGGCGGTGATAGTCATACTGCTTACCACCAACATCTTATTTTGATTCGGCGGCATTGTTGGATGAAGCGGCCCGGACCAACCTTACATGACCACGTTCATGAAACCGGTTCCACGACAGACATGCAAATAGTTTTGCATAAAGGTGGCTGGCGGGTGTCTGTTTCTCCAACTTTAGTTGAATCAAATTTGACTACGACCGGTCCTTGTTGAAGGTTAAAACAACAAACTTGACGTAACACCGTTGTGGTTTTGATGCGTAGGTAAGAACGGTTCTTGCTAGAAGCCCGTAGCAGCCACGTAAAACTTGCAACAACAAAGTAGAGGACGTCTAACTTGTTTTTGCAAGACATGTTGTGATGTGATATGGTCAAGACATGATGTGATATGCGTTGTTGTATGAGATGATCATGTTTTGTAAAAGTTATCGGCAACTGGCAGGAACCTTATGGTTGTCGCTTTATTGTATGAAATGCAAACGTCATGTAATTGCTTTACTTTATCACTATGCGTTAGCGATAGTTGTAGAAGCAATAGTTGGCGAGACGACCACGACACTACGATGGAGATCAAGGTGTCAAGCCGGTGACGATGGAGATCATGACGGTGCTTTGGAGATGGAGATCAAAGGCACAAGATGATGATGGCCATATCATGTCACATATATTGATTGCATGTGATATTTATCTTTTATGCATCTTATTTTGCTTAGTACGGCGGTAGCATTATAAGATGATCCCTTACAAAAAATTTCAAGGTATAAGTGTTCTCCCTGAGTATGCACCGTTGTGAAAGTTCTCTGTGCTGAGGCACCACGTGATGATCGGGTGTGATAGGCTCTACGTTCACATACAATGGGTGCAAGACAGTTTTGCACATGCGGAATACCTGAGTTAAACTTGACGAGCATAGCATGTACATACATGGCCTCGGAACATTGGAGACCGAAAGGTCGAACATGAATCATATAGTAGATATGATTAACATAGAGATGTTTACCATTAATGACTACTCCATCTCACGTGATGATCGGACATGGTTTAGTTGATTTAGATCACGTGATCATTTAGATAACTTGAGGGATGTCTATCTAAGCGGGAGTTCTTAAGTAATATGATTATTTGAGCATAATTTATCATGAACTTAGTCCTGATAGTATTTGCATATCTATGTTGTAGATCAATAGCTTGCGATGTAGCTCCCTGTTTTATTTTTAATATGTTCCTAGAGAAAACTAAGTTGAAAGATGATAGTAGCAATGATGCGGACTTGGTCCGCGATCTGAGGATTATCCTCGTTGCTGCACAGAAGAATTATGTCCTTGATGCACCGCTAGGTGACGGACCTATTGCAGGAGTAGATGCAGACGTGATGAACTTTTTGCAAGCTCGGTATGATGACTACTTGATAGTTTAGTGCACCATGCTTTACGGCTTAGAACCAGGACTTCAAAAATATTTTGAACGCCACAGAGCATATGAGATGTTTCAAGAGTTGAAATTGGTATTTCAGACTCATGCCCATGTCGAGAGGTATGAGACCTCTGACAAATACTTTGCCTACAAGATGGAGGAGAATGGCTCAGCCAGTGAGCATGTACTCAGAATGTCTGGGTAGTACAATCGCTTGAATCAAGTGGGAGTTAATCTTCCAGATAAGATAGTGATTGGCAGAGTTCTCTAGTCATTATCACCAAGCTACTAGAACTTCGTGATGAACTATAATATGCAACGGGATGACGAAAACGATTCCCGAGCTCTTCGCGATGCTGAAATCGGCGAAGATAGAAATCAAGAAAGAGCATCAAGTGTTGATGGTTGAAAAGACCACTAGTTTCAAGTAAAAGGGCAAGGGAAAGAAAAGGGAACTTCAAGAAGAATGGCAAGCAAGTTGCCACTCCCGTGAAGAAGCCCAAAGCTAGACCCAAGCCTGAAACTGAGTGCTTATACTGGAAGTGGAACTGCCCTAAACATTTGGCGGATAAGAAGGATGGCAAAGTGAACAAAGGTATATTTGATATGCAGATTATTGTGTAACTTGCTAGTGTTCATAGTAGCCCCTGGGTATTTGATACTAGTTCAGTTGCTAAGATTAGTAACTCGAAACAGGAGTTACAGAATGAACAGGGACTAGTTAAGGGCGTAGTGACGATGTGTGTTGGAAGTGATTCCAAGGTTGATAAGATCACCATCGCACACTCCCTCTACCTTCGGGATTAGTGTTGAACCTAAATAAGTGTTATTTGGTGTTTGCGTTGAAAATGAATATGATTGGATCATGTTTATTGCAATACGGTTATTCATTTAAGTCAGAGAATAATTGTTGTTCTGTTTACATGAATAAAACCTTCTATGGTCATACACCCAATGTAAATGGTTTATTGAATCTCGATTGTAGCGATACACATATTCATAATATTGATGCCAACAGATGCCAAGTTGATAATGATAGTGCAACATATTTGTGGCACTGCCGTTTAGGTCATATTGGTGTAAAGCGCATGAAGAAACTCCATGCAGATGGATTTTTGGAATCACTTGATGCTTGCAAACCATGCCTCATGGGCAAGATGACTAAGACTCCATTCTCCGGAACAATGGAGCGAGCCATTGACTTATTGAAATAATACATACCGATGTATGCGGTCCGATGAGTGTTGAGGCTCGCGGCGGGTATCGTTATTTTCTGACCTTCACAGATGATTTGAGCAGATATGGGTATATCTACTTGATGAAACACAAGTCTGAAACATTTGAAAAGTGCAAAGAATTTCAGAGTGAAGTGGAAAATCATCATAACAAGAAAATAAAGTTTCTACGATCTTATCGCGGAGGCGAATATTTGAGTTACGAGTTTGGTCTTCATTCAAAACAATGTGGAATAGTTTCACAACTCACGCCACCTAAAACACCACAGCGTAATGGCATGTCCGAACGTCGTCACCGTACTTTATTAGACATGGTGCGATCTATGATGTCTCTTACCGATTTACCACTATTGTTTTGGGGTTATGCATTAGAGACAGCTGCATTCACGTTAAATAGGGCACCATCTAAATCCGTTGAGACGACACCGTATGAACTGTGGTTTGGCAAGAAACCTAAGCTGTCGTGAAAAAGCTTCAGCCTGATAAGCTCGAACCCAAATCGGAGAAGTGCGTCTTCATAGGATACCCAAAAGAAACTGTTGTGTACACCTTCTGTCACAGATCCGAAGGCAAGATCTTTGTTGCTAAGAATGGATCCTTTCTAGAGAAGGAGTTTCTCTCGAAAGAATTGGGTGGGAGGAAAGTAGAACTTGATGAGGTAATTGTAACTTCTCTCGAATTGGAAAGTAGCTCATCACAGAAAACCGTTCCCGTGATGCCTACACCAACTAGAGAGGAAGCTAATGATAATGATCATGAAACTTCAGATCAAGTTACTACTGAACCTCGTATGTCAACCAGATCACGTTCCGCACCAAAGTGGTACGGTAATCCTGTTCTGGAAGTCATGTTACTAGACCATGACGAACCTACGAACTATTAGGAAGCGATGATGAGCCCGGATTCCGATAAATAGCTTGAGGCCATGAAATCTGAGATAGGATCTATGTATATGAGAACAAAGTATGGACTTTGATTGACTTGCCCGATGATCGGCGAGCCATTGAGAATAAATGGATCTTCAAGAGGAAGACGGACGCTGATAGTAGTGTTACTATCTACAAAGCTCGAATTGTCGCAAAAGTTTTTCGACAAGTTCAAGGTGTTGACTACGATGAGATTTTCTCACTCATATCGATGCTTAAAGTCTGTCCGAATCATGTTAGCAATTGCAGCATTTTATGAAAATCTGGCAAATGGATGTAAAAACTGCATTCCTTAATGGAATTATCTCAATCCTAAAGGTGCTAACAAAGTGTGCAAGCTCCAGCGATCCATCTATGGACTGGTACAAGCATCTCGGAGTTGGAATATACGCTTTGATGAGTTGATCAAAGCATATAGTTTTATACAGACTTGCGGCGAGGCCTGTATTTACAAGAAAGTGAGTGGGAGCACTACAGCCTTTCTGATAAGTATATGTGAATGACATATTGTTGATCGGAAATGATGTAGAATTTTCTGGAAAGCATAAAGGAGTGTTTGAAAGGATTTTTTCAAAGAAAGACCCCGGTGAAGCTACTTACATATTGGGCATCAAGATCTATAAAGATAGATCAAGACGCTTGATAAGACATTCGATGAGTACATACCTTGATAAGATTTTGAAGGAGTTCAAAAGGGATTAGTCAAAGAAGGAGTTCTTGCCTGAGTTGTAAGGTATGAAGTTGAGTAAGACTCAAAACCCGACCACGGCAGAAGATAGAGAGAGAATGAAAGTCATTCCCTATGCCTCAGCCATAGGTTCTATAAAGTATGCCATGCTATATATCAGACCTATTGTGTACCTTGCCATGAGTTTGGCAAAGGGGTACAATAGTGATCCAGGAGTAGATCACTGGATAGCGGTCAAAATCATCCTTAGAGGATTAAGGAAATATTTCTTGGTTATGGAGGTGATAAAGAGTTCATCGTAAAGAGTTACGTCGATGCAAACTTTAACACCGATCTTGATGACTCTGAGTCTCAATCTAGATACATATTGAAAGTGGGAGTAATTAGCTAGAGTAGCTCCATCTAGAGCATTGTAGACATAGAAATTTGCAAAATACATACAGATTTGAATGTGGCAGACCTGTTGACTAAACTTCTCTCACAAGCAAAACATGATCACACCTTAGTACTCTTTGGGAGTTAATCACATGGCGATGTGAACTATATTATTGACTCTAGTAAACCCTTTGGGTATTGGTCACATGGCGATGTGAACTATGGGTGTTAATCACATGGTGATGTGAACTATTGGTGTTAAATTACATGGCGATGTGAACTAGATTATTGACTCTAGTGCAAGTGGGAGACTGAAGGAAATATGCCCTAGAGGCAATAATAAAGTTGTTATTTTATATTTCCTTATATCATGATAAATGTTTATTATTCATGCTAGAATTGTATTAACCGGAAACTTGATACATGTGTGGATACATAGACAAAACACCGTGTCCCTAGTAAGCCTCTACTAGACTAGCTTGTTAATCAAAGATGGTTAAGTTTCATAACCATAGACATGTGTTGTCATTTGATGAACGGGATCACATCATTAGGAGAATGATGTGATGGACAAGACCCATCCGGTAGCTTAGCATAATGATCGATAAGTTTTATTGCTATTGCTTTCTTCATGACTTATACATATTCCTATGACTATGAGATTATGCAACTCCCGAATACCGGAGGAACACCTTGTGTGGTATCAAACGTCACAACGTAACTGGGTGATTATAAAGATGCTCTACAGGTGTCTCCGAAGGTGTTTGTGGGGTTGGCATAGATCAAGATTAGGATTTGTCACTCCGAGTATCAGAGAGGTATCTCTTGGCCCTCTCGGTAGTGCACATCACTATAAGCCTTGCAAGCAATGTGACTAATGAGTTAGTTACGAGATGATGCATTACGGAACGAGTAAATAGACTTGCTGGTAATGAGATTGAACTAGGTATGATGATACCGACGATCGAATCCCGGGCAAGTAACATACCGATGACAAAGGGAATAACGTATGTTGTTATTGCGGTTTGACCGATAAAGATCTTCGTAGAATATGTAGGAACCAATATGAGCATCCAGGTTCCGCTATTGGTTATTGATTGGAGATGTGTCTCGATCATGTCTACATAGTTCTCGAACCCGTAGGGTCCGCACGCGTAACGTTCGATGATGATTTGTATTATGAGTTATATATTTTGGTGACCAAAGATTGTTCGGAGTCCCGGATGAGATCATAGACATGACGAGGAGTCTCGAAATGGTTGAGAGGTAAAGATTAATATATTGGATGAAGGTGTTTGGACACCGGAATGGTTTCGGGACGTTTCAGATATTTATCGGAGAACCGAGGGGTTACCGAAACCCCCCGGGGAAGTAATGGGCCAACATGGGCCATAGGGGGAGAGAGAGGGGAGCCCACAAGGGGTGGTGCGGACCCCCCATGGGCTATCCGAATTGGACAAGGGGAAGGGGGCGCGGCCCCTGATGTCGCTTGAAGCTACGTCGGTATTTCCCCAAAGAGGAAGGGATGATGCAGCACAACGGCGGTAGGTATTTCCCTCAGATATGAAACCAAGGTTATCGAACCAGTAGGAGAACCAAGAAACACAACGTAAACAACCCCTGCACACAGATAACAAGTCCTCGCAACCCGACGTGTTAAAGGGGTTGTCAATCCCTTCCGGGGTACGGCGCCTCAAGTAGGCAAACGGATGTTAGATAAATTTGTTGTAGATTGATAGATCGAACGCCAAATAAAATAAATAAAAATAAAACACAGCAATGCATTTTTTGTATTTTTGTTTTAATAGATCTGAAAATAAATGCAAGGAAAAAGTAGATCGCAAAGGCAAATATATGAGAAAGAGACCCGGGGGCCGTAGGTTTCACTAGTGGCTTCTCTCGAGAAAAATAGCAAATGGTGGGTGAACAAATTACTGTTGGGCAATTGACAGAACCTCAAATACTCATGATGATATCCAGGCAATGATCATAATATAGGCATCACATCCAAGATTAGTAGACCGACTCCTGCCTGCATCTACTACTATTACTCCACACATCAACCGCTATCCAACATGCATCTAGTGTATTAAGTTCATGGAAAAACGGAGTAATGCAATAAGAATGATGACATGATGTAGACAAGATCTATCTATGTTGAGATAGACCCCATCGTTTTATCCTTAGTAGCAACGATACATACGTGTCGGTTCCCCTTCTGTCACTGGGATCAAGCACCGTAAGATCGAACCCACTACAAAGCACCTCTTCCCATTGCAAGATAAATAGATCAAGTTGGCCAAACAAAACCCAAATATCGGAGAATAAATATGAGGCTATAAGAGATCATGCATAAAAGAGATCAAAGAAACTCAAATACTTTCATGGATATAAAAAGATAGATTTGATCATAAACTCAAAGTTCATCGGTCCCAACAAACACATCGCAAAAGAGTTACATCATATGGATCTCCAAGAGACCATTGTATTGAGAATTCAGCAAGAGAGAGGAAGCCATCTGTCTACTAACTACGGACCCAAAGGTCTACAAAGAACTACTCACGCATCATCGGAGAGGCACCAATGGAGGTGGTGAACCCCATCCGAGATGGTGTGTAGATTGGATCTGGTGGTTCTGGACTCTGCGACGGCTGGATGAATATTTCGCCGACTCTCCTAGGGTTTCTGGAATATTGGGGTATTTATAGAGCAAAGAGGCGGTCCGGGGGGCACCCGAGGTGGGCACAACCCACCAGGGCGCGCCTGGGCCTCCTGGCGCGCCCTGGTGGGTTGTGCCGCCCTCGGGGCACCCCCCAGGCGCAGCCAGGGCCCATACATTCCTTCTGGTCCACAAAAAAACTCCATGGAGTTTCGTTGCGTTTGGACTCCATCTGATATTGATTTCCTGCGATGTAAAAGACATGCAAAAAACAGCAACTGGCACTTGGCACTATGTCAATAGGTTAGTATCAAAAAATAATATAAAATAATATAAAATGATTATAAAACATCCAAGATTGATAATATAACAACATGGAACAAACAAAAATTATAGATACGTTGGAGACGTATCAGCCCCCGTTTCCTTTCCCCGTCTCCCTCTGCTTCCCTCTTTCCCCCTCCATGAGAAGGAAAGGGGGGGGGGGGCGAATCCTACTAGGAGTGGAGTCCTAGTAGGACTCCCCCCCTTGGTGGCCGGCCTCCTCCTCCCCTCCTTTATATACGGGGGCAGGCACCCCAAAGCACAACAATTATTCTCTTAGCCGTGTGCGGTGCCCCCTCCACAGTTTACTCCTCCGGTCATAGCGTCGTAGTGCTTAGGCGAAGCCCTGCGCGGATCACATCACCATCACCGTCACCACATCGTCGTGCTGACGAAACTCTCCCTCGACCCTCTGCTAGATCAAGAGTTCGAGGGACGTCATCGAGCTGAACGTGTGCTGAACTCGGAGGTGCCGTACATTCGGTACTAGATCGGCTGGATCGTGAAGACATTCGACTACATCAACCGCGTTAACCTAACACTTGCGCTTTCGGTCTACGAGGGTACGTGGACACACTCTCCCCCTCTCGTTGCTATGCCTCTCCTAGATAGATCTTGCGTGATCGTAGGTTTTTTTTTGAAATTGCATGCTATGTTCCCTGACACTTGGAGCAGATGTGGCGGCGTGGCTTAGCATGGGTGGTGGTCCGGCTCGATGGAGCTGCAATGCAAAGGATTTCGCGGTTTTGTTCTTCGTTGGTTGGCGCATGCAGGGTGCTCAGCAAAGCTCCCGAGACCTTGCAGAGCTTTGGGAGGCGAACACCAAGGCGACCATCGTGGTAGATGAGGAACCGACGACTATTTGTTGGCGTCACACAAGCCGTTTGTGGCGGTGGCGGCACGACGGCCCGCGTCTCCTATGCTCTGCCAGCACACACGTCTCCACTATGTCCCCACGCGCTGGCCCACTCTAACCCGTCATCAACAGGAGACGGGGGACACGATGTTTACCCAGGTTCGGACCCTCTCTATGGAGGTAATACCCTACTTCCTGCTTGATTGATCTTGATGAATATGAGTATTACAAGAGTTGATCTACCACGAGATCGTAATGGCTAAACCCTAGAAGTCTAGCCTATATGACTATGGTAATGTGTGTGTGTCCTTTCCGGACTAACCCCTTCGGTTTATATAGACACTGGGGGGATCCAGGGTTTACATGGAGTCGGTTACATAAGAAGGAATCTTCATAATCGGTCGCCAAGCTTGCCTTCCACGCCAAGTAGAGTCCAATCTGGACACAGGTGCAGTCTTTGGCCTTCATATCTTCACAGCCCATTAGTCCGGCCCATGGATAATAGGCCGGACGCCCGAGGACCCCTTAGTCCAGGACTCCCTCAGTAGCCCCTGAACCTGGTTTCAATGACGAGGAGTCCGGCGCGCAGAATGTCTCCGGCATTGCAAGGCGGGTTCCCCTTTCCGAACTCCAAGATAGTCTTCAGATGTAATGATTGTATCCAGACCTGTATACACAATTGCAGGGGATATAATATTTCACGAGTTCAATCCGCTGGCAACCTTTTGGTAATACGACATCGTGCCTGCTCGGCCATTATATTCGAACCGTTAGCTGGCCCGTCGCCTCACGTCTCGAGACGTGGTTTTATTGGCATGTCTCATCCAAGCGGAGATCGTGTCTCCCTATTTTTAGGGGATTCTTGTCAACCCGGACGTGGGTAAACCAACCGTCGCTTGGGTACAACTCCTTAGGAATAGGCAAGCTTTGAGACCTAGGAGGAGACGTTTGAGATTTGCAGCCTTTATATAGGGGCACAGGTCCACCTTTCTCTTTCACGCTTGATTCTCCCTCAACCCTTGCTCCTCCGAGTTCCAACACCCGGATTTCAGTTGCCACAAACCCCAATCATGCCCGGATCCAGCCGTCAAGGCCGGTGGGTGATACGTCCATTTTGCATCATGCTTTTATATCTATATTTATTGCATTATGGGCTGTTATTACGCATTATGTCATAATACTTATGCCTATTCTCTCTTATTTTACAAGGTTTACATAAGGAGGGAGAATGCCGGCAGCTCGAATTCTGGGCTGGAAAAGGAGCAAATATTAGAGACCTATTCTGCACAACTCCAAAAGTCCTGAAACTCCATGAAAGTTGTTTTTGGAAATAATAAAAAATACTGAGTGGAAGAAATACTAGAGGGGGCCCACACCCTGGCCACGAGGGTGGGGGCGCGCCCTACCCCCCTGGGCGTGCCCCCTGCCTCGTGGGCCCCCTGTTGGCCCTCCGGTGCCCATCTTCTGCTATATGAAGTCTTTCGTCCGAAGAAAAATGATAAGCAAGCTTTCGGGACGAGACTCCGCCGCCACGAGGCGGAACCTTGGCGGAACCAATCTAGGGCTCCGGCAGAGCTGTTCTGCCGGGGACAATTCCCTCCGGGAGGGGGAAATCATCGCCATCGTCATCACCAACGCTCCTCTCATCGAGAGGGGGCCAATCTCCATCAACATCTTCACCAGCACCATCTCCTCTCAAACCCTAGTTCATCTCTTGTATCCAATTCTTGTCTCTAAGTCTGGGATTGGTACCTGTAGGTTGCTAGTAGTGTTGATTACTCCTTGTAGTTGATGCTAGTTGGTTTATTTGGTGGAAGATCATATGTTCAGATCCTTTATGCATATTAATACTCCTCTGATTATGAACATGAATATGCTTTGTGAGTAGTTACGTTTGTTCCTGAAGACATGGGAGAAGTCTTGCTATTAGTAGTCATGTGAATTTGGTATTCGTTCGATATTTTGATGAGATGTATGTTGTCTCTCCTCTAGTGGTGTTATGTGAACGTCGACTACATGACACTTCACCATTATTTGTGCCTAGAGGAAGGCATTGGGAAGTAATAAGTAGATGATGGGTTGCTAGAGTGACAGAAGCTTAAACCCTAGTTTATGCGTTGCTTCGTAAGGGGCTGATTTGGATCCATATGTTTCATGCTATGGTTAGGTTTACCTTAATACTTCTTTTGTAGTTGCGGATGCTTGCAATAGGGGTTAATCATAAGTGGGATGCTTGTTCAAGTAAGAACAACACCCAAGCACCGGTCCACCCACATATCAAATTATCAAAGTACCGAACGCGAATCATATGAACGTGATGAAAACTAGCTTGACGATAATTCCCATGTGTCCTCAGGAGCGCTTTTCTTTATATAAGAGTTTGTCCAGGCTTGTCCTTTGCTACAAAAAGGATTGGGCCACCTTGCTGCACTTTAGTTACTTTTGTTACTTGTTGCTCGTTACAAATTATCTTATCACAAAACTATCTGTTACCTATAATTTCAGTGCTTGCAGAGAATACCTTGCTGAAAACCGCTTATCATTTCCTTCTGCTCCTCGTTGGGTTCGACACTCTTAGTTATCGAAAGGACTACGATAGATCCCCTATACTTGTGGGTCATCAAGACTCTTTTCTGGCGCCGTTGCCGGGGAGTGAAGTGCCTTTGGTAGGTGGAATTTTGTAAGGAAAAATTTATATAGTGTGCTGAAATTTACTGTCACTTGTTACTATGGAAAGTAATCCTCTGAGGGGCTTGTTCGGGGTATCTTCAACCCGACCAGTAGAGCAAAGAGTTGCTCCTCAACCTACTGAACCTACTGAAAATGAAAATGTCTACTTTGAAATTCCTTCGGGTATGGTAGAAAAACTGCTAGCTAATCCTTTTACAGGAGATGGAACATTACATCCTGATGAACACCTAATATATGTGGATGAAGTTTGTGGATTATTTAAGCTTGCAGGTATGCCCGATGATGTTATCAATAAGAAGGTCTTACCTTTATCTTTGAAGGGAGATGCATTGGCATGGTATAGGCTATGTGATGATATGGGATCATGGAACTACAAACGATTGAAATTGGAATTTCATCAGAAGTTTTATCCTATGCATCTTGTTCATCGTGATCGCAATTATATATATAATTTTTGGCCTCGCGAAGGAGAAAGCATCGCTCAAGCTTGGGGGAGGCTTAAATCAATGTTATATTCATGCCCCAATCATGAGCTCTCAAGAGAAATGATTATTCAAATTTTTTATGCTCGGCTTTCTGATAACAATCGCACCATGCTCGATACTTCTTGTGCTGGCTTTTTTATGATCAAGATTATTGAATTCAAATGGGATTTATTGGAAAGAATTAAACGCAACTCTAAAGATTGGGACCTCGACGAAGGTAAGGAGTCAGGTATGACACCTACGTTTGATTGTGTTAAATCTTTTATGGATACCGATGTTTTCCGCAAATTTAGCACTAAATATGGACTTGACTCTGAGATAGTAGCTTCTTTATGTGAATCCTTTGCTACTCATGTTGATCTCCCTAAGGAGAAGTGGTTTAAATATCATCCTCCCATAGAAGTAAAAGTAGCTGCACCTATTAAAGTTGAAGAAAAGACTATCACTTATAATGATCCTATTGTTCCTACTGCTTATGTAGAGAAACCACCTTTTCCTGTTAGAATAAAGGATCATGCTAAAGCTTCAACTGTGGTTCGTAAAAGCAATATTAGAACTTATACACCTCCCGAGCAAGTTAAAGTTGAACCTAATATTGCTATTGTTAAAGATCTCTTGGCTGATAATATTGATGGGCATGTTATATATTTCTGTAATGAGACTGCTAGAATTGCTAAACCTTGTGCTAAAGATAAACATAGACCTGTGGTAGGCATGCCTGTTATTTCTGTTAAAATAGGAGATCATTGTTATCATGGCTTATGTGATATGGGTGCTAGTGCTAGTGCAATACCTGTTGACTTATACAAAGAAATTATGCATGATATTGCACCTGCTGAGTTAGAAGATATTGATGTCACTATTAAGATTGCCAATAGAGATACTATTTCACCCATGGGAATTGTTAGAGATGTTGAAGTCTTGTGTGGGAAAACTAAATATCCTGCTGATTTTCTTGTTCTTGGTTCCCCACAAGATAGCTTTTGTCCCATTATATTTGGTAGACCCTTCTTAAACACTGTTAATGCTAGGATAGACTGCGAAAAGGATGTTGTTACTATTGGTTTAGGTGATATGTCTCATGAGTTCAACTTTTCTAAATTTCGTAGACAACACCGTGAAGAGGAATTGCCTAGTAAAGATGAAATTATTGGTCTTGCTTCTATTGTCGTACCTCCTAGTGATCCTTTAGAACAATATTTGCTAGACCATGAAAATGATATGTTTATGAATGAAAGAAGAGAAATAGATGAAGTGTTCTTTAAACATGGACCTATTCTGAAACACAACTTGCCTGTTGAAATCTTAGGGGATCCTTCTCCACCCAAAGGAGATCCCGTGTTTGAGCTTAAACCATTGCCTGATACTCTTAAATATGCTTACCTTGATGAAAAGAAGATATATCCTGTTATTATTAGCGCTAACCTTTCAGAGAAGGAGGAAGAAAAATTATTGAAAACTCTGAAGAAGCACCGTGCTGCTATTGGATATACTCTTGATGATCTTAAGGGCATTAGTCCCACTCTATGCCAACACAAAATAAATTTGGAGAAAGATGCCAAACCAGTTATTGATCATCAACGACGGCTGAACCCTAGGATGAAAGAAGTGGTAAGAAAGGAAATACTAAAGCTCCTTGAGGCAGGTATAATCTATCCCGTTGCTGATAGTCAGTGGGTAAGTCTTGTCCATTGTGTCCCTAAGAAGGGAGGTATTACTGTCGTTCCTAATGATAAAGATGAATTGATTCCGCAAAGAATTATTACAGGTTATAGGATGGTAATTGATTTCCGCAAATCAAATAAAGCTACTAAAAAAGATCATTACCCCTTGCCATTCATTGATCAAAGGCTAGAAAGATTATCCAAACATACACATTTTTGCTTTCTAGATGGTTATTCTGGTTTCTCTCAAATACCCGTGTCAGCTAATGATCAAGCAAAGACCACATTTACCTGCCCTTTCGGTACTTTTTCTTATAGACGTATGCCTTTTGGTTTATGTAATGCACCTACTACCTTTCAAAGATGCATGATGGCTATATTCTCTGACTTTTGTGAAAAGATTTGTGAGGTTTACATGGACGATTTCTCCGTTTATGGATCCTCTTTTGATGATTGCTTGAGCAACCTTGATCGAGTTTTGCAGAGATGTGAAGAAACTAACCTTGTCTTGAATTGGGAGAAGTGCCACTTTATGGTTAATGAAGGCATTGTCTTGGGGCATAAAATTTCTGAAAGAGGCATTGAAGTTGATAAAGCTAAAGTTGATGCTATTGAGAAGATGCCATGTCCCAAGGACATCAAAGGTATAAGAAGTTTCCTTGGCCACGCCGGATTTTATAGGAGGTTCATTAAGGACTTCTCAAAAATTTCTCGGCCTCTGACTAATTTATTACAAAAAGATATACCATTTGTCTTTGATGATGATTGTGTAGAAGCATTTGAAATACTTAAGAAAGCATTGATTTCTGCACCTATTGTTCAGCCACCTGATTGGAATTTACCCTTTGAAATTATGTGTGATGCTAGTGATTATGCTGTAGGTGTTGTTCTGGGACAAAGAGTTGATAAGAAATTAAATGTTATTCAATATGCTAGTAAAACTCTAGACAATGCCCAGAGAAATTATGCTATTACTGAAAAAGAATTCTTGGCAGTTGTATTTGCCTGTGATAAGTTCAGACCTTATATTGTTGATTCTAAAGTAACTATTCACACGGATCATGCTGCTATTAAATATCTTATGGAAAAGAAAGATGCTAAACCTAGACTTATTAGATGGGTTCTCTTGCTACAAGAATTTGATTTGCATATTATTGATAGAAAGGGAGTTGAGAACCCCGTTGCAGATAACTTGTCTAGATAGAAAATGTTCTTGATGACCCACTACCTATTGATGATAGCTTTCCTGATGAACAATTAAATGTCATAAATGCTTCTCGTATTACTCCATGGTATGCTGATTATGCTAATTACATTGTTGCTAAATTTATACCACCTAGTTTCACATACCAGCAAAAGAAAAAGTTTTTCTATGATTTAAGACATTACCTTTGGGATGACCCACATCTTTATAAAGGAGTAGATGGTGTTATTAGATGTTGTGTACCTGAGCATGAACAGGAACAGATCCTATGCAAGTGTCACTCCGAGGCTTATGGAGGACACCACGCTGGAGATAGAACCGCACATAAGGTATTGCAATCCGGTTTTTATTGGCCTACTCTCTTTAAGGATGCACGTAAGTTTGTCCTATCTTGTGATGAATGTCAAAGAATTGGTAATATTAGTAGACGTCAAGAAATGCCTATGAATTATTCACTTGTTATTGAACCATTTGATGTTTGGGGCTTTGACTATATGGGACCGTTTCCTGCCTCTAATGGATATACACATATTTTAGTTGCTGTTGATTACGTTACTAAGTGGGTAGAAGCTATTCCAACTAGCAGTGCTGATCATAACACTTCTATTAAGATGCTTAAAGAAGTTATTTTTCCGAGGTTTGGAGTCCCTAGATATTTAATGACTGATGGTGGTTCACATTTTATTCATGGTGCTTTCCGTAAAATGCTTGCTAAGTATGATGTTAATCATAGAATTGCATCTCCTTATCATTCACAGTCTAGTGGTCAAGTAGAATTGAGTAACAGAGAACTCAAATTAATTTTGCAAAAGACTGTTAATATATCTAGAAAGAATTGGTCCAAGAAACTTGATGATGCATTATGGGCCTATAGAACTGCATATAAAAATCCTATGGGTATGTCTCCGTATAAAAAGGTTTATGGAAAAGCATGTCACTTACCTCTCGAACTAGAACATAAGGCATATTGGACCATTAAAGAGCTCAACTATGATTTTAAACTTGCCGGTGAGAAGAGGTTATTTGACATTAGCTCACTTGATGAATGGAGAACTCAAGCCTATGAAAATGCCAAATTATTTAAAGAAAAAGTTAAAAGATGGCATGACAAAAGAATACAAAAGCGTGAGTTTAATGTAGGTGATTATGTATTGCTATACAACTCTCGTTTAAGATTCTTTTGCAGGAAAACTTCTCTCTAAATGGGAAGGTCCTTACGTTATCGAGGAGGTCTATCGCTCCGATGCCATAAAAATCAACAACTTCGAGGGCACAAATCCGAAGGTGGTGAACGGTCAAAGAATCAAACACTATATCTCAGGTAATCCTATAAATGTTGAAACCAATGTTATTGAAACCGTAACCCCGGAGGAATACACAAGGGACACCTTCCGGAACGTTTCAGACTTCGAAAAGGAATAGGTATGTGGTACGGTAAGTAAACCGACTCCAAAACAGTTCTAATGGCAATTTTTCTCCGTTTTGGAATATTTAGAAAAATATAAAAATAAGAAGCAGTCCGGGAAGGACACGAGGGTTCCACGAGGGTGGAGGGCGCGCCGTACCCCCCTGGGCGCCCCCCTGCCTCGTGGGCACCTCGTGCGCTCTCCGGACTCCGTTTTCTTGCATGATACGTATTTTGGTCGGTAAAAAATCATTATATAATCTCCCAAAGGTTTTGACTCTTGTATCGTGCAAATATCTTCTGTTTTCGTTTCGAGAAGGTCATCAACCCTTACCTCGCGGAGGTGCGGCGACATCCTCAAACCATTGAGATGCGTGATGCGTTGCTGCACATCCGCGATGTTGAGGGACCGAAGGGGACCGGAAGCGTGGAGACGAGGCTCGAAGCAATGGAGCAACAAGTTTTCAAGTGCCAGGGGATGGTGGAACATGGACTCAACTCCAACCACATGATGATCGCGGAGTTCACCAACAACCACAAGCTGGATGCCAAGAACATTGGGGATACCATCTTCAAGCTTCACGAGAAGATCGAGCACCTCCAAGCCCAAATCTATGACCTGCAAAACCAAAACTGTGAGTATGAATATAGATTCAAGAGGATGAGTTTGGCTGCAGATTTGAGGATCCGGGAGACTCGATCATCCTTCTATGATGGTGAGCCTATGCCTTGGAAGATGGACGACAAGCCCACATCATCAACAACTCCACCACCTTCCTCACCAGCAAGGGAGACATAATCATATGGGTATGGGCACTCCCCTTGGCAACTGCCAAGCTTGGGGGAGGTGCCCCGGTATCGTATCACCACCACATCTCCTATCTTTACCGTTTTTCTTAGTTCGATCCTTTTAGTAGTATTTTGATCTAGTAGAATAAAAGTTTTAGTATGATTTAGTTTTTAGTAGTATTTCTTTTTATTCTTACTCTCCATAAGATCAATATGATCCCTCTATGTAATCGAGTCCGCGAGCTATATAATAAAGATTAGTGTTGAGTCAAGGGCTTGATTATTTTGCTATGATCTTGAGGGAATAAAAGAAAAAGAAAGAATAAAAAGAAATAAAAAGAGATCATATTGATCTTATGGAGAGTAATGACTTCACATAGAAAGAGTATGATGATTAAAAGTTGTTGAGAGTTGACAAACATAGCTTTGGTCATCGTTGCAATTAATAAGAAGTAATAAAGAAAGAGAGGTATCACATATAAATATACTATCTTGGACATCTTTTATGATTGGGAGCACTCATTAAAATATGAATGCTAAAGAGTTGATGTTGGACAAGGAAGACAACGTAATGGGTTATGTTTTCTTATATCTGAGATAAAGTATATTGTCATGGATCATCCAGCATGTTGAGCTTGCCTTTCTCCTTCATGCTAGCCAAATTCTTTGCACCAAGTAGAGATACTACTTGTGCTTCCAAATACCCTTAAACCAGTTTTGCCATGAGAGTCCACCATATCTACCTATGGATTGAGTAAGATCCTTCAAGTAAGTTGTCATCGGTGCAAGCAATAAAAATTGCTCTCTAAATATGTATGATTGATTGGTGTGGAGGAAATAAGCTTTATACGATCTTGTGATGTGGAAGAAATAAAAGCGACGGACTACATAATAAAGGTCCATATCACAAGTGGCAATATAAAGTGACGTTCTTTCGCATTAAGATTTTGTGCATCCAACCCTGAAAGCGCATGGCAACCTCTGCTTCCCTCTGCGAAGGGCCTATCTTTTATTATTATCTTCTACCTTATGCAAGAGTCATGGTGATCTTCACCTTTCCTTTTTACATTTTATCCTTTGGCAAGCACAGGATGTTGGAAATATCCTGATATATATATCTAATTGGATGTAGGTTAGCATGAACTATTATTGTTGACATTACCCTTGAGGTAAGAGGTTGGGAGGCGAAACTATAAGCCCCTATATTTCTCTGTGTCCGATTAACGCTCCGTAACCACAAGTATTGCGTGAGTGTTAGCAATTGTGAAAGACTAAATGATAGTTGAGTATGTGGACTTGCTAAAAAGCTCTGACATAGACTCTTTCTGATGTTATGATAAATTGCAATTGCCTCAGTGACTGAAATTATAGTTTGTTAGTTCTCAATAAAGTTTCTGATTCATACTTTGCATTGTGAATAGATTATTACTTGAGCATAGGAAATCATATGACAATATCTATATATGTTGCTGTTATAAGATTAATCATGATGCCCTCATGTTCGTATTTTATTTTATCAACACCTCTACCTCTAAACACGTGGACATATTTATCGTTATCGGCTTCCGCTTGAGGACAAGCGAGGTCTAAGCTTGGGGGAGTTGATACGTCCATTTTGCATCATGCTTTTATATCGATATTTATTGTATTATGGGCTGTTATTACGCATTATGTCACAATACTTATGCCTATTCTCTCTTATTTTACAAGGTTTACATAAGGAGGGAGAATGCCGGCAGCTGGAATTCTGGGCTGGAAAAGGAGCAAATATTAGAGACCTATTCTGCACAACTCCAAAAGTCCTGAAACTCCACGAAAGTTGTTTTTGGAAATAATAAAAAATACTAAGCGGAAGAAATACCAGAGGGGGCCCACACCCTGGCCACGAGGGTGGGGGGCGCGCCCTACCCCCCTGGGCGTGCCCCCTGCCTCGTGGCCCCCCTGTTGGCCCTCCAGTGCCCATCTTCTGCTATATGAAGTCTTTCGTCCGAAGAAAAATGATAAGCAAGCTTTCGGGACGAGACTCCGCCGCCACGAGGCGGAACCTTGGCGGAACCAATCTAGGGCTCCGACAGAGCTGTTCTGCCGGGGACACTTCCCTCCGGGAGGGGGAAATCATCGCCATCGTCATCACCAACGCTCCTCTCATCGGAAGGGGGCCAATCTCCATCAACATCTTCACCAGCACCATCTCCTCTCAAACCCTAGTTCATCTCTTGTATCCAATTCTTTTCTCTAAGTCTGGGATTGGTACCTGTAGGTTGCTAGTAGTGTTGATTACTCCTTGTAGTTGATGCTAGTTGGTTTATTTGGTGGAAGATCATATGTTCAGATCCTTTATGCATATTAACACTCCTCTGATTATGAACATGAATATGCTTTGTGAGTAGTTATGTTTGTTCCTGAGGACATGGGAGAAGTCTTGCTATTAGTAGTCATGTGAATTTGGTATTCGTTCGATATTTTGATGAGATGTATGTTGTCTCTCCTCTAGTGGTGTTATGTGAACGTCGACTACATGACACTTCACCATTATTTGGGCCTAGAGGAAGGCATTGGGAAGTAATAAGTAGATGATGGGTTGCTAGAGTGACAGAAGCTTAAACCCTAGTTTATGCGTTGCTTCGTAAGGGGCTGATTTGGATCCATATGTTTGATGCTATGGTTAGGTTTACCTTAATACTTCTTTTGTAGTTGCGGATGCTTGCAATAGGGGTTAATCATAAGTGGGATGCTTGTTCAAATAAGAACAGCACCCAAGCACCGGTCCACCCACATATCAAATTATCAAAGTACCGAACACGAATCATATGAACGTGATGAAAACTAGCTTGACAATAATTCCCATGTGTCCTCGGGAGCGCTTTTCTTTATATAAGAGTTTCTCCAGGCTTGTCCTTTGCTACAAAAAGGATTGGGCCACCTTGCTGCACTTTATTTACTTTTGTTACTTGTTGCTCGTTACAAATTATCTTATCACAAAACTATCTGTTACCTATAATTTCAGTGCTTGCGGAGAATACCTTGCTGAAAACCGCTTATCATTTCCTTCTGCTCCTCGTTGGGTTCGACACTCTTACTTATCGAAAGGACTACGCTAGATCCCCTATACTTGTGGGTCATCAGTGGGTAGCTTCTTATGTCACGGAGGGAGATATTGCCAAACTTCGGGCGGCGAGGTATCTGACCGCAGAAATCCTTCATCGGCTTCCTGCCGAGGGGCAGGTTATTCCCACCCCTAGATCCGGCGATAGGGTCGTGTTCATGTCCCACTTCCTCCGCGGGTTAGGGTTTGCACTCAACCCCTTTGTCCGAGGGCTCATGTTCTATTACAGACTAGATTTCCATGATCTGGCCCCGGACTCTATTCTTCTTATCTCGGCGTTTATCGTCACGTGCGAAGCCTTCCTCCGAACTCCTCCGCACTTTGGTTTGTGGCTCAAGACCTTCGATGTGAAGCCGCAAGTGGTAGAGGGGGAGCAGGCAGAGTGTGGTGGTGCCATAGTGAGCAAGCTTGCTAGCGCTGTTTGGCTGAAAGGATCCTTCGCCAAATCTTCCGATTTATGGCAACATGGGTGGTTTTATATCACAGAGCCCCGTGGCTCCAAGTGGGCAACGGCGCCCGCATTCCGATCCAGCGCTCCAATTCAGCTTGCGTTGTGGGTTAACAAGGGGCTGGATTGGGGATCAACGAGTGACGTGCGAACCCTGCAGAGTCGCATCCGAAGCCTTATTGAGAAGGACATCGATATAGCCAACGTTGTTCAAGTAATGCTAGTTCGTCGGACCCTGCCGTGCCAGCGACGGCCTCTCCGCCTGTGGGAGTTCAATCCAGAAGGGATGCGAACTCTTCAACACTTCTTCGGCACTACGCACGAAGGAATGTGGAGATTATTCTTCGGGAAACGAAGGCAATGGCCGGACACCACTGAAGATGTCGGCCTAGACTGTAACCATCCGGACACCCCGGTAAGTCCCTTTTTACTGAATACCTTATGGTTAGATACCCAGTGGCTAGATACCAACAGTATCATCCTCTCTTTCAGGGCTGGATAAAGAAGGTGGAGCGGATTAGGTGTCCGGCTCCCCTTCTCGAAGACTCAGCCACTCCCGCGTTAACGAGGATGCTGGCCTCGACGCCATACCAGGCACCAGCAGGGGAGGGTGAGGAGACCCAAGATGACCTTGATTCCCGAGGTAAGTCGGACACTGAGTCCGGAGAAATCGACCTTTCCTCGCCCGAAGACGGAGGGGGGAGAGGACCCAGTATCCCTTCTCCAAGCAGGGGAAAAAGGGCCGCCTCCGAAGATCGGGAGGTGCGGTCTTCTAAGAGGGGCAAGGTGCCACCGGCGAGCGGCTTGGGTTTGGAAAGCGATGCCGCTGAACAGCTCCAACAAGGAAACAAGCCCTCGGCCAAACCGTAAGTGAATCCGGAGTATTTTGATAGCGTCCGCTTCGTTGCTGTTAACCGAAGATATTCGTAACGTGTTCATGCATTTTTACAGGTCGGCAGAGTTTTTCTGGGCAATCCTCTTCTTCGGGAAGTCTCCTCCCAGAGATGATGGAGAGCGAGACGCCTCCTCGAACCTCCTCGCCCAATAAGGAAGATGACTTTGAAGTGTCGTCGCGGAGGGTCCCTTTTGATCAGCCAGTTGTACAAGGGACAAAGGCGGCAGTGCCTGAAGGTGGATCTCCGACCGTCCGGGAGTCTGGGGCTGATGATAGCAAAGACCCCGGACTGTCTGGCTCGCAGCCGACAGTGATTCTGAAGACGGGCGAACATATTCCTTTAGAGGATGGTGGTGCTCCTAGAGCGGCTCCCGGAGACCAGGGGGCTCCGGATATATTACGGGACATGTTGCAATAAGCATCTATCTCGGGGGAACAGCGTGCCTTGATGGGTACGGTGAGAAGATTTCGTCCGCGAAAAGCGGATTAAATGAAGCCTTCATGAGCCTACTGAAGGGCTTCGAGGTATGTGACATAATGTTTTCAGTTATGTTTCATTTGCAAAGATGCGCCTGTGTATAGGTAGTAGCCCCTGAGACTCGGGTTGCCTTCCATTAGGAAGCAAACGGAGGATCGAAAAGGATCATTTGAGGACTAACCTGATGAACTTGAACACATGCTGCTTCCCCCTTGGCCACTTCCCAGACTATGGCAATAGCCGAGCTGCAGCGGAAGATTGATGTGGCAGGGGATGATCTTGCATTAATCAATATGCGTCTTGACGAGTCGCAAGGTATGTATTCAGGGCAATCCTCATACATTTTGGTGGTATAAGCATGATGCTGAGATGTAGATGCCGGAATATGCATGGATGCAGATGGTGCTGCCGCCGTTGAAGTTCTTCGAGCGGAGCTGGCCCGAGCCAAGGAGCAGGCCCGGTGTAGCAATGCGGCTGCCGAAAAGGCATCGGCTGAATTAAAGGTCGAACAAGCTGCACGGTGCCAAGACGAGGAGAAGATATCCACGATGACGCTCGAACTGGAGAATGCTACCGGCCGCTGTGAATTTCTGGAGAAGGAGAGTAAAGCCTTAACGGCTGATGTCGTGGAATTGTCACGGCAGATGTCCTTAGTGTCAGGACTTAGTCGCGAGGCCAACACATCTATGTAGTAGCTTGAGAGAGGTTGAGCAGAATCGAGAGACGCAACACAAGACAAGGATTTAGACAGCTTCGGGCCCCGGGAAACATCATCCGGTAATAACCCTACATGCTGTTTGTGGCTAGGTCTCATTATCATCACGAGAGAGTCGCCGGTAAACCGGCTCTTTGTGTCTAGCCCTAGAGATTGTTTCTTCTAGCTTGTTCCTCTTTGGGGAGCCCTGCCCCTCCTTATATATGTGAAGGGGCGGGTTACATGACTAGTCCTAGTTGGATTAGGATTACTCTATTACAAGTGGAGTCCTAGTCTTGCTTCCTTTGTAGGAGAATATTCCTTGTGCTTTCCTCATAAACCGGCCCACCATTAACATGAACCGGCCTTCTGGGCCTTGGGCCTTGTCATCCGTCTGACCCGCCCGCCGGGTCACCAGTGAGTGACTAATCTTCGGGCGGCTTTACAAATGAAACGCCAAGTATCAGCCGGGTCTCAAGTAAACCGCCAAGTCCGACCGGGTTATACTTCCGGCCGGTTTACGCCGCGGGGTATATCCCCGACAGCTGAACTGGACAAGGCCTTACAAGAGGCGAGAGAAGCGCGGTCGGAATCCAGGGCGAACCGTGAGGAGATCCGGCAAGCTAGGGAGATTGCGGCTGGTAAGCCGTTTCTGCTGCAAACTAAGTTCGGTGATCCGAACCATGATCAGCTTAACCAAGTATGGAGTTCTCCGCACGAGTTTTTAGACCTGCCGAAGAGTTCTTCCGATGCGGCGCTGTATTACCAAGCGCGGGATGGGTATGCAACGGAGAAGCTTTTTTGGTCGCAGTTTGGCGCATCAAAGCGCCCTCTGTTGCTTAATGAACAGATGTCCCAATGGGCCAAACTTCATAGGATATCCGGTGCTGCCATGAAGAACGTCATAATCTGGTTGTGACCAACCGAGCCTATTCCGAATAGCTATTTCGGTTTGGTGCAAAGGCTTGTTGACGCGGTGCCGCATATTGATGCTGTGAAGCGGTCAACGTGCATTGAGGGTGCACGGATGGCTTTTGCCCGAGTCAAGACATTCTGGGGGAAAATGAAGGCCATCGATGTTGCGGCGAAGAGTCCACCCAAAGGCAAGGACCGTCCAGAACCAGAGCATTATTTTGAAGACGTCCTAGAGGCTGCCCGCTTGATAGAGGGTCAGTGCTCGAAAGACATAATGTTCGAGTGAGATGTATGGGAATTGTTAAAGACAATGTTTTATAGTTAATCTATTTTTATGTTTTGCTCGAAAGCTTGAATTCCTCCTGTGCGGCCGTTTTAATACAATCTGAAAGTTTTCCAGTTGTCGGCTTCAGCCCCCTCGTAGGAAGTACGGGGGTGTTCGGAAAAGCATTTAATCACTCTTTATCCAACATCTTGGTCCATGAAGGAGGTGATAATGCGGCGAACCAGGCAATCGGACTATAGGGCGTTAACGCTTTCACTTAGCCATAGGAGTTTTATTGTGGGGCTACGACATAGCCCCTGGTATGTATGCGGCATACGGTGCCTTACATGTTTGATCTTGAAAAAGATCCCTCGTGTGACACGGAGAATCGCTAAAGATTCCAAGAAGTCGTCAAGTGGTTGACCAGCTCTCGCCGCATCATGACAGTCAGTTTTCGGCTTTCTCTACTAAGGTGCTCATCCGGTTTAGAGCGGAACGTAGGGTAGCAAGCACAGGAGCTGGGCAACCCAACTATTGACCCAAGACAATGATTCGGAGCTGATGCATATACGGCCAAACTTGCGACGCCGAAGTGCGCTGTAGAGCTGTTCGGGCTTTTGCTGGCAACTCATTTGTTCCCATACCGAGCCCCTGGCAGGTTATGCCAGGGTATATTTGTGAAGCAAACGTGGCAGCCATATTCCATGGCGAGACAACACGGATGATTAGTTCGGATATGTTTTACTGGGAACTGAGCGGTATGCCAATGATTATTTATGATATATATAAAAGCCATCCTCCCGGCTATTTGACATGCTCGGGGTTGGAGGCGGAGGAACAGGCATAGTACAGGCTCGATAAATAGGGAGTGCGGTCTACAAAAATTTATTTTGGACCTCCTGTCGCACGTCTGCGCCGCCAGTCCTCGGTGGGGGAAATCCTTGATGGAAATAGCCCCTTAGGTGAGTATACGGATCCGGACTCCGATAGAGCCAGTTCCCGATGTTTATCCTGTTCGTCACCTGTTTAAAGGATAGTGAAGGAAGAAAAAATAAAAAGGAAAATAAAAAATGTTACTGGTGTGTTTGCAGGGTTGTCCGTATTGTGCTTCCGCCAATGCCCATGGTATCTTGAGTGCGTAATGATGTATGCACAGTACAAGTTTTATAGGTGTACGAAGTGGGCGGCGGAAGCCGGGTTGCTATTTCCGTTCTGGGAGTGGCTGATCCTCCGGTAGAGATTTCTTCTTACCCCCGGTGCTTTGTTGGTGAACCTTTCCGTCATCCCTGTCGCCTGGCGGCCTACTTCCCCTGTGTTCGGCGTTGAGCTTACCGGCCTGTTTAAGGACCCAGCAGTTTCTGTTAGTATGATTGGCTGGTTTATCGGGGTGGCCATGAATCTGGCAGGGTCGGTCCAATATCCTGTCCAGGTTGGATGGTTCGTCGCGATTTGCCTTGAATGGCTTCTTCCGCTGACCGGGCTTGGGATTGCTGAATCCGGCGTTGACCGCTGTGTCGCGTGATCTTTCATTATCATTGCGACTGTTGTATTTGCTTCGTCGTGGCTTGCCGTTGCCGTCTCGGATTTCAGAAGTGCCCGGGTCGTTGGCGCTGTTGCTTCTACGAGCGAGCCAGCTGTCTTCTCCCACGCAAAAGCGGGTCATCAGAGCAGTGAGGGCTGTCATGGATTTAGGTCCTTCTTGGCCGAGGTGGCGTGTCAGCCATTCGCCCCGGACGCTATGTCTGAAGGCCGCAAGGGCTTCCGCGTCCGGACAGTCGACGATTTGGTTCTTTTTGACTAAGAACCGAGTCCAGAGCTCCCTGGCTGACTGTCCGGGTTGCTGGACTATGTGGCGTAGGTCATCAACATCTAGTGGCCGGACATATGTTCCTTGGAAGTTGCCGAGGAAGGCTTCTTCCAAGTCCTCCCAGCTGCCTATGGAATTTTCGGGCAGGCTGTTTAACCAGTGCCGAGCTGGCCCTTTTAGCTTTAGTGGGAGGTATTTAATGGCGTGGAGGTCATCTCCACGGGCCATATGGATGTGGAGAATAAAATCTTCTATCCATACCGAGGGATCGGTTGTTCCGTTGTATGGTTCAATATTGACGGGTTTGAATCCCTCGGGGAATTCATGATCCATTACTTCATCGGTGAAGCAAAGAGGGTGTGCGGCGCCTCTATGTTGTGCCACAATGCGACGTGACTCCGAAGAGTCCATTTGTGGTTTTCGGCTCGGGCGTGGCTAGGTTTGTCACGTCCGAATAGGTAGCCGTCATCATGTGTCGGGACATGCCATCGTGATCCGTAGATCGATCTTGCGTGTCCTGCTCTACTGTCCAAGTCCTGTCGAAGGTCGTGTGTACAACCACGAGCTATGTTATTCTTGCCTTTACGGCGAGGTAGGTCGGTCTGGAGTTTGGCTTGAGTTGCCTCTTTATCCGGACCGGGTTGTCGTCGACCTGCCGCATGGTGTGATAATGGTGTGGGCTCCAACGCCTCGTTATCAGACTGAGGTAGCGATCTATGCTTCGGGTAGCTTTTGGCTGGGCCGCTAAGGCCGTATTCTTCGGCGGCCAGGACTTTGATCCATCTATCATTGAGCAGGTCTTGGTCAGCTTGAAGCTGCTGCTGCTTCTTTTTCAGGCTCCTTGCGGTAGCTATTAGCTTGTGCTTGAAGCGCTCCTGCTCGAGGGGCCCTTCGGGTATGATGAAGTCTTCGTCACCGAGGCTTACCTCGTCTTCGGAGAGCGGAAGGTAGTTGTCGTCCTCCGAATTGTCGCTGGGCAGGGCCTGTTCGTCGGGGCTGGCTTGCCCGTTTTCTTGTTCCTCCTGTTCGGATTTTGCTCCGATAGGGTCTTCATTGTGTTCGGCATCGTTCGGGGTATTGTTTCCTCCGGTGCCGGCGTTGCTATCTTTTGGTGCATCGACCATGTACACATCGTATGAGGAGGTGGCCGTCTGACTTCTTGTGAATGGCTGGTCTTGGCCTTGCTCCTTGTCGGCATCGCCGTCCAGGCTGTCGATGTCTTCGGAGCCCCAGTTAAGCACGTCGGTTGAGTTTTCGACAGTAGCTATGAAGTGGGTGGCGGGTGGGAAGCAAAATTCTCCATCAGCCCCTAGTTCGAACCGAACATAGTTCGGCTGTGAGTCCTCTGCCAAGGACAGGTTTTTTTAATGAATTTAGCATATCAGCCAAGGGCGAGTGTTGAAAGATGTCTGCGGCGCTGAACTCGAAGATCGATAACCGATCCAACTCGGTGTCCGCAGGCATACATGGTTTGGAATTTATAGCCGAAAACGAATCCGGAATTCCGTTGACGCAGATATTGCAAGGTGTTGAGTCCGTGTGCGGCTCCAATGCCATGGATTCGTTGGCCTCAGACGGTACGATCTGCTCCGGATCTAAGGCCGTTGCAGCAATAGGAACCATCTCCTGGATGTGATCCGATGACAGATTTAAGTCATGTTCATCGGAGCGAGGAGGAGCGATCGCCGCGGTCTCGAACCCATTGAAGATCAAGTCTCTACGGATATCCGCAACGTAGTTCAAGCTTCCAAATCTGACCTGATGGCCAAGGGCGTAGCTGTTGACCTGCTCCAGATGGCCAAGCGAGTTGGCCCGCAGTACGAAGCCGCCGAACAGAAAAATCTGTCCGGGGAGGAAGGTTCCTCCTTGGACGGTGTCATTCTCGACGATTGAAGGGGCCATCAAACCTTTTGTCAACAGCACAATGGAACTCTCAATGAAAGCACCAATGTCGGTGTCAAAACCGGCGGATCTCGGGTAGGGGGTCCCAAACTGTGCGTCTAGGATCGATGGTAACAGGAGACGGGGGACACGATGTTTACCCAGGTTCGGACCCTCTCTATGGAGGTAATACCCTACTTCCTGCTTGATTGATCTTGATGAATATGAGTATTACAAGAGTTGATCTACCACGAGATCGTAATGGCTAAACCCTAGAAGTCTAGCCTATATGACTATGGTAATGTGTGTGTGTCCTTTCTGGACTAACCCCTCCGGTTTATATAGACACCGGGGGGATCTAGGGTTTACATGGAGTCAGTTACATAAGAAGGAATCTTCATAATCGGTCGCCAAGCTTGCCTTCCACAACAAGTAGAGTCCAATCCGGACACGGGTGCAGTCTTCGGCCTTCATATCTTCACAGCCCATCAGTCCGGCTCGTGGATAAGAGGCCGGACGCCCGAGGACCCCTTAGTCCAGGACTCCCTCATGCACCCCCAAGCTTTGGGGGCCAAGCCAAGAAGGTGCTTCATAGGGGAGGGGATGCTGGGAGGACCCTCCTCCCCTTGGTATGCCCACCCTAGGAGGGGGCAACCCCTCTCTAAGCCGCGCTCCCCGTCCATCTATAAATAGATGGGAGGGGCGCCCCCTCCAAACACACATGTCTGAAAGAGACGCCCCCTTGCGCAAGCTCTCTCTCTCTCTCTCTCTCGGTTCGATTGATACATTGCTAGGCTGTTGTTCCTCTAGTTCTCTGGTGGCTCTTTAAAGTGCTGCCAAATCGTTGATACCGGATGGGTGGATACCGCAGAGTGGTCATGCTTTTGACTCTCAGTTAGAAAAATTCTCATGGCTAGGAGGTAATACCTAGATGCAAGAATCTGTAAAACTTCATCAACATAAACACCATCTTTGTCGCATTGTGTTGATGAGGTTGATCTATCCATGCATCTACATAGTGTTCTTGTGCATGTTCGTAGGTACAGTAAATTTTATTTTGTATTATGTTCCCCAACACATTGCTCCCATATGTGCTTGTTGCCAAAGGCTTGCATTGTAGGGTAAAATAGGTTTTTAGCGGTAAAATAATAATTACAACAAGTTAGTTATGTAATTGATTCTAAAGGAAAAGAGAGCGCTTATCACATGTTTTCTAACCATAAGAGCAAGATATGCTCTAAGTGGCTTGTTGGAGCCCTTGATATTGTGGCCAAGTTCCTTGCAATTTCCACACCGCAATGTTCTTTCTTTGCTCTTGCATAAGTAGTACCACTCTCCTTAGGCCCTTTTGTTCTAATTTACTCGGACATTTCTGGTTGAACAATGTACCCTGGTGGTTCAATATCTGGTCTGGATGGCTTAACCCACTTAGGTTCATGTGGAAAAGGGTATATCATGTGTTCATATGCTTTCCAGTAAGTTTCAAACTTGAAGAAATCATCAACATAATCTCAGGCCATTCCTTAGCCCTAAATATAGCCGCACAAGGATGTTGACAATGAACACCACATAGCTAAAATCTGAAACAACCACAAGTCTTAAGCAGGTTTACTTCATAGGTCTTTACAGTGCAGTTTACTTGCCAAATGCCAACACCAAATTGTTGAGTTGTGCAGTACCTTACTTTACTCTTAATACAATTTATACTCTACAATGTTCTGTGAATATACAACACTAATATTACACTAGAAATCACTATTAAGATATTAGTTGGACATTGGACATTATTGTTTGCAAACCTCTAATATGATATTTAAAGGAACTAAATTATACATGAACATAAGCATGTACAAAAATGTATGTGTGCATTATATAATGGTGTAATTGTCACAAAAGTAATTCAAAAATAATTTCAATGACATCATTGAATTTTAATGTAGTATAGAAAAAGTGATCAGCGACACACATTAGAACTGATAACTAATAACACTGATTAAATATACTAATTATACAATGTAATTAACTATACTAAGTAAATAATAAAATGTATACTCCTTAAAATTATAGTATGATGAAAATAAAAATAAATAAGTATAAATGTTTGGTATAAAAATATTTAGAAACTAAACTATATACATGAACATATGCACATACATAAAAATATAGCCACACAAGCATGTTCACAAGGAACACCACAAAAATAGAATTTGAAACAACCACAAGTCTTGTTAAGCAGGTTTACTTCATAGGTTTTTTCAGTGTATTTTATTTGCCAAATCCCAACACCAAATTGTTGAGTTGTGTAGTATGTTACTTTACTCTTAGTACAATTTATACTGCAATGTTCTATGAATATACAAACCTAATAATACATCAGAAATCACTATTAAGATATTAGTTGGACCTTGGACATTATTGTTTAGAAACCTCTAATATGATATTTTATGGAACTAAAATATACATGAACATAAGCACATACGAGAAAATGTATGTGTGCATGATATAATTTGTGTAATTATCACAAAAATGTTTCAAAGATAATTTCAGCAACACTATTGAATTTTAAGTATAAACAAAGTTATCGAAGATACACATCAGACAACACTGATTAAATATACTAATAAAATTATGTAATTAACTATACTAAGAAAATAAAAAAATGTATACTCCTTAAAATTGTTGTATGATGAAAATAAAAATAAATAAGTATAAATGTTTGGTATAAATAAAGTGATCGGAGATATACATTACAACATTATAACAAACGACAGTGGTTAAGTATACCAACTAAATGATGTGGTTAAGTAAACATAGTATGATAAAAATGTATACTCCTTCAAAATAAATTATGTGTTTAAGTATACCAACTTAGATCAGGAAGAACCTGAACCGGGACAGGGAGCTGAGGCGCAATGGTCACCAAGTGGGGAAGGATAGCTTTGAGTTGAGGTGACCGCGTATCATATGGAGAGCTCAAGAGCTTTGCGATCTTCTCAGTTGACAGGACTTGCCCGTGTTTGACCATCTCAAGATTGATCAATCGGGCTGCTGTGGCAATGAGGCGGCCCCTTGGACCTCCCTCTCCCCCTGTGCTGACCTCGCGGAACCTCTCCCAATCACCCATACCCCTCCTGTACCTCTTGTAATCTCTCTTCATGTAGCTTTTGCTCCCCTCTCATTTCTCCTAGCTAGGAGTTGGACCCTCTTCCTAGTTGTTGCGCATCAAAGACCCAGTCAGATAAGAGACAACGCTGTCCTGACCATCAGACAGGAATAATCTTATGAATCAAACAATGCCTAAGATAAGAGAAAACACTTAAGTTACTTGCGAACATCAAACATCAAACAACCTTAGGGCCTAAGATGGAAATTCAAAGTCCTCTCTAAGTAGTACTACAACCAAGACAGGTGGTATGGAAACGATACTACAACTAAGAAACTTCTATTTTGTGTATGCGCCCTCGAGACCGAGTCAGAGAGCCCCACATTGCTCGATCGGCCTCGTCTTCTTCCTCGAACCCCGGAGGCAATCTTCTCCGATTCTGATGCTTCTGCTGCTCCCAAGATTTCGCTGGGCCATCTTGTGCCTTCACGGTGAGCTCACGCACAAAACCCCTCTCCGCCCTACTCAATTTCGTGTCTGTAGCTGCCATCACCATTATTGCCGAAGCTTGCCGCCGCTGCCATGGTTGTTGTCGTTGCTCTCACGGCCAGCTGAGCAGGTGAGCGTGCTCAGGGCTTCATGGTGATGTCGTCCGTACTCCCAGGTCGCCTTGCCGTGCCCCTTAGCATCGTTTGTTGTTACGCTCGAGCTCCGGCCACCGCCAACATCGACGCCAGCGCCGTTGCAGACTGACCTGGCTGCTGCCACCACCCGCATTCGACGTGTGACGCTGCGCGCGTTCGACCGCGTCCCTCCGTCGCTCATTTGGTCGCTGGAGGACCAAATCTGAGCCGCACCGTTGATGCGCCACCGTGTTTACGCGACTGGGTCGCTGCCAGGTGGGTTGGGGATTAGCTTAGGGCTAATGACCCACTAACATGCGGCCCCGCACACTCTAGCGTCTAATTAGCACACATGTCACTAACAGCCTGGCCCCACATGTTAATTATGTTAATTAAACCTCTGTTAAATAAATAGTCACTCACCAGTGGGTCCCATTGGCCAGTTTGACCAATGAACTTTGACTGTTGACTGCTGACTGGGAAGTCAACAGACACCACCTGTCAGCCTCACAGCCAAGTGATGTGTATACTTTTCTGTGTCCACATAGCATTTTGTTATTTACTTTTGAAATTGTGAACATAACATTTTGCTATTTATTTTTGAAATAATAATAAATCCAGAAATTCCAAAAATCATTTGAACTTTGGAAATTCATATAAAAGATCTATCACTCAGATGAAAATAATTTTTATATAAAAATTAATCATAAAAATATAAGGAGTCTGAGTATGTCATTTCCATGCACCAAAAAGCCTTCTATCACAATGAACATTGATATTTTGCATCTGGATTAATTAAAGAAATAATGTATGGAGTTGGGAAAATATTCCCACTTCAGTTAAATTGTGTAGTAATGCATTAGAGCACATCATCATCACATTTTTCCATGACATGCATTTTGTGCTGCATTTGATTGCCCATTATTTATTTCATGCCCATATTTGCTTTTTATCGGTAGACCCCTAGTATGACGATCAGACCTACTCAATAGAGCTTCCAGGCAAGCAGCCCCCCTTGATCTTTCTGATATTGCCCATTATTACTCTCTACTTCTTGCATTAGAGTGTCTGTTCAGTTGTTGTTTTGTCGGTAGATCCTATTCTGGTGCATATCCTGTTGTTGTTAACTGCTGTTGATACTTTACCGGCTATCTTATCATGCTTAGTTTTATTATGCTAGAGTCCAATCAGTGGCCCTACACCCTTGTCCGTTTGCCATGCTATATTATCGGGTCATGATCCCTCTGGGCGATGATCACAGATATATTTTATACTAATGCACTACTTATGATTATGTTCAGATGGGGGGTTGAAGAGACAGGTGGTACCATCCATGTAGTGATGGGCCTGGGTTCCCGACAGCCCCGAGTAATTCACCATGGCAAAAAGACAGGGCATGCAGAGACCATCCAGAGAGAGGTGGCCCTAGGCCCTGGTTGGTGTCCGCGGTTACTTTAACAATAACGTGCTTAACGAGTTCTGGGTATTTGATATGAGATTGCCACTGGCATATACGCACTAACCTCCACGTGATAATGGTTATGGGGCTCTCGACGTCATCAGTTTCTCCCGAAACCTCTATCAGATGTCACAGTTCAGAGATGTGGGATTGTTAGGGTGAGCGGATACTGCCTGTTGCTGATGGAGAGGTGGGCTTGGTCCCCGACCAGTCTCGCAACGTGCTAGGAGTGCTTGGGGTTAGCAGCCGAACAACCATTCGCGCATAGGATGTAGACCGGCAGGTGACATCTTTGGAGAGCCAAGGTAGGACTTAGGCGTGTTGTGTTGGAAATATGCCCTAGAGACAATAATAAAATGGTTATTATTATATTTCCTTGTTCATGATAATTGTCTATTGTTCATGCTATAATTGTATTAACTGGAAACCGTAATACATGTGTGAATACATAGACCACAACATGTCCCTAGTAAGCCTTTAGTTGACTATCTCGTTGATCAATAGATGGTTATAGTTTCCTGACCATGGACATTGGATGTCATTGATAACGGGATCACATCATTAGGAGAATGATGTGATGGACAAGACCCAATCCTAAGCATAGCACAAGATCGTGTAGTTCGTTTGCTAGAGCTTTTCTAATGTCAAGTACCATTTCCTTAGACCATGAGATTGTGCAACTCCCGGATACCGTAGGAATGCTTTGGGTGTACCAAACGTCACAACGTAAATGGGTGGCTATAAAGGTGCACTACAGGTATCTCCGAAAGTGTCTGTTGGGTTGGCACGAATCGAGGCTGGGATTTGTCACTCCGTATGATGGAGAGGTATCTCTGGGCCCACTCGGTAATGCATCATCATAATGAGCTCAATATGACTAAGGAGTTAGTCACGGGATCATGCATTACGGTACGAGTAAAGTGACTTGCCGGTAACGAGATTGAACAAGGTATTGGGATATCGACGATCGAATCTCGGGCAAGTAACATACCGATAGACAAAGGGAATTGTATACGGGATTGATTGAATCCTCGACATCGTGGTTCATCCGATGAGATCATCGAGGAGTATGTGGGAGCCAACATGGGTATCCAGATCCAGCTGTTGGTTATTGACCGGAGAATCGTCTCGGTAATGTCTGCATGTCTCCCGAACCCGTAGGGTCTACACACTTAAGGTTCGGTGACGCTAGGGTTGTAGAGATATTAGTATGCGGTAACCCGAAAGTTGTTCGGAGTCCCGGATGAGATCCCGGACGTCACGAGGAGTTCCGGAATGGTCCGGAGGTAAAGATTTATATATGGGAAGTCTTATTTTGGTCGCCGGAAAAGTTTCGCGCATTATCGGTATTGTACCGGGAGTGCCGAAAGGGGTCCGGGGGTCCACCAAGGGGGTCCACTAGCCCCGGGGGGCCACATGGGCTGTAGGGCTGTGCGCCTTGGCCTATATGGGCCAAGGGCACCAGCCCCAAGAGGCCCATGCGCCAAGAGATAAGGGAAAGGGAGAGTCCTAAAGGGGGAAGGCACCTCCGAGGTGCCTTGGGGAGGATGGACTCCTTCGTGGCCGCACCCTTCCTTGGAGGAAGGGCCAAGGCTGCGCCCCCTCTCCCTTGGCCCTATATATAGTGGGGGGAGGGAGGGCAGCAACACCTAAGCCCTGGCGCCTCCCTCTCCCTCCCGTGACACATCTCCCTCCTCCCACAGCGCTTGGCGAAGCCCTGTTGGAATCCCGCTACTTCCACCACCACGCCGTTGTGTTGCTGGATCTTCATCCACCTCTCCTTCCCCCTTGCTGGATCAAGAAGGAGGAGACATCGCTGTTCCGTACGTGTGTTGAACGCGGAGGTGTCGTCCGTTCGGCGCTAGGATCATCGGTGATTTGGATCACGACGAGTACGACTCCATCAACCCCGTTCTCTTGAACGCTTCCGCTCGCGATCTACAAGGGTATGTAGATGCACTCCTCTCTCTCGTTGCTAGATGACTCCATAGATTGATCTTGGTGATGCATAGAATTTTTTTGAATTATTTCTACGTTCCCCGACAGTGGCATCATGAGCCAGGTCTATGCGTAGATTCTATGCACGAGTAGAACACAAAGTAGTTGTGGGCGATGATTTGTTCAATTTGCTTGCCGTTACTAGTCTTATCTTGATTCGGCGGCATTGTGGGATGAAGCGGCCCGGACCGACCTTACACGTACTCTTACGTGAGACAGGTTCCACCGACTGACATGCACTTGATGCATAAGGTGGCTAGCGGGTGTCTGTCTCTCCCACTTTAGTCGGATCGGATTCGATGAAAAAGGTCCTTATGAAGGGTAAATAGCAATTGGCATATCACCGTTGTGGCTTTTGCGTAGGTAAGAAACGTTCTTGCTAGAAACCCATAGCAGCCACGTAAAACATGCAACAACAATTAGAGGACGTCTAACTTGTTTTTGCAGGGTATGCTATGTGATGTGATATGGCCAAAAGGATGTGATGAATGATATATGTGATGTATGAGATTGATCATGTTCTTGTAATAGGAATCACGACTTGCATGTCGATGAGTATGACAACCGGCAGGAGCCATAGGAGTTGTCTTAATTTATTGTATGACCTGCGTGTCAATGAAAAACGCCATGTAATTACTTTACTTTATTGTTAACCGTTAGCCATAGTAGTAGAAGTAATAGTTGGCGAGACAACTTCATGAAGACACGATGATGGAGATCATGATGATGGAGATCATGGTGTCATGCCGGTGACGAAGGTGATCATGTCGCGCCTCGAAGATGGAGATCAAAAGGCGCAAGATGACATTGGCCATATCATGTCACTTTATGATTTGCATGTGATGTTTGTCATGTTTACATCTTATTTGCTTAGAACGACGGTAGCATAAATAAGATGATCCCTCACTAAAATTTCAAGAGATGTGTTCCCCCTAACTGTGCACCATTGCGAAGGTTCGTTGTTTCGAAGCACCACGTGATGATCGGGTGTGATAGATTCTAAAGTTCGCATACAACGGGTGTTGACGAGCCTAGCATGTACAGACATGGCCTCGGAACACAAGCAAAACACTTAGGTTGACTTGACGAGCCTAGCATGTACAGACATGGCCTCGGAACACAAGTGATCGAAAGGTCGAACATGAGTCGTATAGTAGATGCGATCAACATGGAGATGTTCACCGATGATGACTAGTCCGTCTCACGTGATGATCGGACACGGCCTAGTTTGACTCGGATCATGTATCACTTAGATGACTAGAGGGATGTCTATCTAAGTGGGAGTTCATTAAATAATTTGATTAGATGAACTTAATTATCATGAACATAGTCAAAAGGTCTTTGCAAATTATGTCGTAGCTTACACTTTAGTTCTACTAAGATATGTTCCTAGAGAAAATTTAGTTGAAAGTTGATAGTAGCAATTATGCGGACTGGGTCCGTAAACTGAGGATTGTCCTCATTGCTGCACAGAAGGCTTATGTCCTTAATGCACCGCTCGGTGTGCTGAACCTCAACGTCGTCTGTAGATGTTGCGAAACATCTGACATACACGTTTTGATGACTACGTGATAGTTCAGTGCGTGATGCTAACGGTTTAGAATTGTGGCACCAAAGACGTTTTGAAACGTCGCAGAACATATGAGATGTTCCGAAAACTGAAATTGGGATTTCAGACTAGTGCCCACGTCAAGAGGTATGAGACCTCTGACAAGTTTCTTAAGCCTGCAAACTAAGGGAGAAAAGCTCAATCGTTGAGCATGTGCTCAGATTGTCTGAGTACCACAATCGCTTGAATCGAGTGGGAGTTAATCTTCCAGATGAGACAGTGATGGTTCTCCATAGTCACTGCCACCAAGCTATTAGAGCTTCGTGATGAACTATATCAGGGATAGATATGACGATCCTTGAGCTATTCGCGATGTTTGACACCGTGAAAGTAGAAATCAAATAGGAGCATCAATTGTTGATGGTTAGTAAAACCACTAGTTTCAAGAAGGGCAAGGGCAAAAAGGGATACTTCATGAAACGGCAAATCATTTGCTGCTCTAGTGAAGAATCCCAAGGTTGAACCCAAACCCGAGACTAAGTGCTTCTGTAATGAGGGGAACGGTCACTGAAGCAGAACTACCCTAGATATGAGAAGCCAGGCAAGGTCGACAGAAGTATATTGGATATACATTATATGAATGTGTACTTTACTAGTACTCCTAGTAGCACCAGGGTATTAGATACCGGTTCGGTTGCTAAGTGTTAGTAACTCGAAATAAAAGCTGCGGAATAAACGGAGACTAGCTAAAGGTGAGATGACGATATGTGTTGGAAGTGTTTCCAAGGTTGATGTGATCAAGCATCGCATGCTCCCTCTACCATCGAGATTGGTGTCAAACCTAAATAATTGTTATTTGGTGTTTGCGTTGAGCATAAACATGATTGGATTATGTTTATCGCAATACGGTTATTCATTTAAGGAGAATAATGGTTACTCTGTTTATTTGAATAATACCTTCAATGGTCTTGCACCTAAAATGAATCTCTATCGTAGTGATACACATGTTCGTGCCAAAAGATATAAAATAGTAATGATAGTACCACATACTTGTGGCACTGCCATTTGAGTCATATTGGTATAGAACGCATGAAGAAGCTCCATGTAGATGGATCTTTGGACTCACTCGTTTTTGAAAAGATTGAGACATGCAAACCATGTCTATTGGTATATATGCATGAAGAAACTCCATGCAGATGGATCGTTTGGACTCACTTGATTTTGAATCACTTGAGACATGCAAATCACACCACATGGGCAAGATGACTGAAAGGCCTCATTTTCAGTAAGATGGAACAAGAGAGCAACTTGTTGGAAGTAATACATTTGATGTGTGCAGTCCAATGAGTGCTGAGGCACACAGTGGATATCGTTATGTTCTTACTTCACAGATGATTTGAGTAGATGCTAAGAATATTTACTTGATGAAACACAAGTCTGAATTATTGAAAGGTTCAAGTAATTTCAGAGTGAAGTTGAAGATCGTCGTGACAAGAGGATAAAAAGTCTATGATATGATCATAGAGATATCTGAGTTACGAGTTTGGCACACAATTAAGTCATTGTGGAAATTGTTTCACAACTAATACCGCCTGGAACACCATAGTGTGATGGTGTGTCCGAACATCATAACTGCACCCTATTGGATATGGTGCATACCATGATGTCTCTTATCGAATTACCACTATCGTTTATGGGTTAGGCATTAGAGACAACCGCATTCACTTTAAATAGGGCACCACGCAATTCCGTTGAGACGACACCGTATGAACTATGGTTTAGAGAAACCTAAGCTGTCGTTTCTTAAAAGTTTGGGGCTGCGACGCTTATGTGAAAAAGTTTCAGGCTGATAAGCTCGAACCCAAAGCGGATAAATGCATCTTCATAGAATACCCAAAACAGTTGGGTATACCTCCTATTTCATATCTGGAAGCAAAAGTGATTGTTTCTAGAAACGGGTCCTTTCTCGAGGAAAAGTTTCTCTCGAAAGAATTGAGTGGGAGGATGGTGGAGACTTGATGAGGTTATTGAACCATGACTTCAACTAGTGTGTAGCAGGGTACAGGAAGTTGTTCCTGTGGCACCTGCACCAATTGAAGTGGAAGCTTATGATAGTGATCATGAAACTTCGGATCAAGTCACTACCAAACCTCGTAGGACGACAAGGATGCGTACTACTTCAGAGTGGTATGTAATCCTGTCTTGGAAGTCATGTTGCTAGACAACAATGAACCTACGAGCTATGGAGAAGCGATGGTGGGCCCGGATTCCGACGAATGGCTCGAGGCCATAAAATCCGAGAGAGGATCCATGTATAAAAAACAAAGTGTAGACTTTGGAAGAACTACTTGATGGTCGTAAGGCTGTTGGGTGCAGATGGATTTTAAAAGGAAGACGGACAATGATGGTAAGTGTCACCATTAAGAAAGCTCGACTTGTCGTTAAGATGTTTCCCGACAAGTTCAAGGAGTTGACTACGATGAGACTTTCTCACTCGTAGCGATGCTAAGAGTCTGTTGGAATTATATTAGCAGTTACTGCATTATTTATGAAATCTTGCAGATAGGATGTCAAAACATTGTTTCCTCGACGATTTTCTTGAGGAAAGGTTGTATGTGATACAACCAGAAGATTTTGTCAATCCTGAAAGATGCTAACAAGTATGCAAAGCTCCAGCAATCCTTCTAAGGACTGGAGTAAGCATCTCGGAGTTGGAATGTACGCTTTGATGAGATGATCAAAGATTTTGGGTTTATACAAATTTTATGAGAAACTTGTATTTCCAAAGAAGTGAGTGGGAGCACTATAGAATTTTTGATGAGTATATGTTGTTAACATATTGTTGATCAGAAATGATGTAGAATTTCTGGAAAGCATCCAGGGTTATTTGAAAAGTGTTTTAATGGAAAACCTGGATTAAGCTACTTGAACATTGAGCATCAAGATCTATAAGGATAGATCGAAAACGCTTAATAGTACTTTCAAATGAATGCATACCGTGACAGGATTTTGAAGGAGTTCAAAATAGATCAGCAAAGAAGGAGTTCTTGGCTGTGTTACAAGGTGTGAGTATTGAGTAAGACTCAAGACTTGACCACGGTAGAAGAGAGAGAAAGGACGAAGGTCGTCCCCTATGCTTTAGACGTAGGCTCTACATATGCTATGCTGTGTACCGCACCTGAAGTGTGCCTTGCCATGAGTTAGTCAAGGGGTACAATAGTGATCCGGGAATGGATCACATGACAGCGGTCGAACTTATCCTTAGTATCTAGTGGACTAAGGAATTTTTCTCGATTATGGAGATGGTAAAAGAGTTCGTCGTAAAGGGTTACGTCGATGCAAACTTTGACACTAATCCGGATGACTCTGAGTAGTAAACCGGATTCGTATAGTAGAGCAGTTATTTGGAATAACTCCAAGTAGCGCATGGTAGGTACATCTACAAGATGACATAGAGATTTGTAAAGCACACACGGATCTGAATGTTGCAGACCCGTTGACTAAAACCTCTCTCACAAGCAGAACATGATCAAACCCTAGTAAACTCTTTGGGTGTAGTCACATGGCGATGTGGACTATGAGTGTTAATCACATGGCGATGTGAATTAGATTATTGACTCTAGTGCAAGTGGGAGACTGTTGGAAATATGCCCTAGAGACAATAATAAAATGGTTATTATTATATTTCCTTGTTCATGATAATTGTCTATTGTTCATGCTATAATTGTATTAACTGGAAACCGTAATACATGTGTGAATACATAGACCACAACATGTCCCTAGTAAGCCTCTAGTTGACTAGCTCGTTGATCAATAGATGGTTATAGTTTCCTGACCATGGACATTGGATGTCATTGATAACGGGATCACATCATTAGGAGAATGATGTGATGGACAAGACCCAATCCTAAGCATAGCACAAGATCGTGTAGTTCGTTTGCTAGAGCTTTTCTAATGTCAAGTATCATTTCCTTAGACCATGAGATTGTGCAACTCCCGGATACCGTAGGAATGCTTTGGGTGTACCAAACGTCACAACGTAACTGGGTGGCTATAAAGGTGCACTACAGGTATCTCCGAAAGTGTCTGTTGGGTTGGCACGAATCGAGACTGGGATTTGTCACTCCGTATGACGGAGAGGTATCTCTGGGCCCACTCGGTAATGCATCATCATAATGAGCTCAATATGACTAAGGAGTTAGTAACGGGATCATGCATTACGGTACGAGTAAAGTGACTTGCCGGTAACGAGATTGAACAAGGTATTGGGATACCGACGATCGAATCTCGGGCAAGTAACATACCGATAGACAAAGGGAATTGTATACGGGATTGATTGAATCCTCGACATCGTGGTTCATCCGATGAGATCATCGAGGAGTATGTGGGAGCCAACATGGGTATCCAGATCCCGCTGTTGGTTATTGACCGGAGAGTCATCTCGGTCATGTCTGCATGTCTCCCGAACCCGTAGGGTCTACACACTTAAGGTTCGGTGACGCTAGGGTTGTAGAGATATTAGTATGCGGTAACCCGAAAGTTGTTCGGAGTCCCGGATGAGATCCCGGACATCACGAGGAGTTCCGGAATGGTCCGGAGGTAAAGATTTATATATGGGAAGTCTTGTTTTGGTCGCCGGAAAAGTTTCGCGCATTATCGGTATTGTACCGGGAGTGCCGAAAGGGGTCCGGGGGTCCACCAAGGGGGTCCACCAGCCCCGGGGGGCCACATGGGCTGTAGGGGTGGGCGCCTTGGCCTATATGGGCCAAGGGCGCCAGCCCCAAGAGGCCCATGCGCCAAGAGATAAGGGAAAGGGAGAGTCCTAAAGGGGGAAGGCACCTCCGAGGTGCCTTGGGGAGGATGGACTCCTCCCTGGCCGCACCCTTCCTTGGAGGAAGGGCCAAGGCTGTGCCCCCCCTCTCCCTTGGCCCTATATATAGTGGGGGGGGGAGGGAGGGCAGCAACACCTAAGCCCTGGCGCCTCCCTCTCCCTCCCGTGACACATCTTCCTCCTCCCGCAGCGCTTGGCGAAGCCCTGTTGGAATCCCGCTACTTCCACCACCACGCCGTCGTGCTGCTGGATCTTCATCAACCTCTCCTTCCCCCTTGCTAGATCAAGAAGGAGGGGACGTCGCTGTTCCGTACGTGTGTTGAACGCGGAGGTGCCGTCCGTTCGGCGCTAGGATCATCGGTGATTTGGATCACGACGAGTACGACTCCATCAACCTCGTTCTCTTGAACGCTTCCGCTCGCGATCTACAAGGGTATATAGATGCACTCCTCTCTCTCGTTGCTAGATGACTCCATAGATTGATCTTGGTGATGCGTAGAATTTTTTTGAACTATTGCTACGTTCCCCGACATGTTGATGCCTGAGGCCGAACATTACCCAGAAAAGTGTGTCCGGCTAGGGGTAATCGAGCATATCGGGTTATGTGGTGCACCCCTGCAGGGAAGTTAAACTATTCGAATAGCCGTACCACAATAATATGACGACTTGGAATTGTATCCCAACCTCTTACCACTTAAACTGGATACTTGATAAACCACACCAAGATAATAGATAGGAATACCCGGTGATCGCTATCTCACAGGGAGACGAGGAAAGGATATTGGGTATGTTGTTGCTATATATAAGTACAAGTTGGTATCAAATACGCTCCTCTCTTCTCCCCCTTATTCTGGCATTTCTATAGTTTAGTCCAAAGTTATAGTTCCACTCCTTCCCCTTATTCTGGCATTTCTGCAGTTTAGTCCAAAGATATAGTTCCATTCCTTTGATATCGATGCATAGGGCTAGAAAAAAAGCTCGAAGCTCGCGAACTTAATGAGTAGCTCCTGACTCGACTCGAATCGACTCAAACTCGAAGAATAAAGAGTCAAGCCAATCTTTATTTTAAGATTGTTTATAAACCAAGTTAAACGAGCTGAGTTCACGAGTACTCGTGTAACTCGTTAGGCTCGATATAAATCTCACCCACCCAGCACCACCTTGCATCCCAAGCCAGTCGCATAGGCACAACAGATGGCCCATCCGCATAACACTAGACCCAACCACCTACGAGACACGCCACAATAGTGAGAGACGAGTTTGTTGATTCATGTCCCGTCTCATCTCTTTCTGAATCATGAGTTCGCGACATCGGCAGTGCCCCGTAAACCCACCTCTCGGGTCTTGTACGTGTTGCTAACTTGTTGATTATTGAGTTAACAAGGTGGGTTGACGCCCGCCCGCGTCGCCCCCCGCTCGGGCGACTTGGGTGGCTCCCCAACCCTAGCCGCCGCCGGGGCCTAGCCCATCTTCCTCCCCCTCCCGCCGCCGTCGGAGGACGCCGCCGGCTTGCACCCGGAGGCCGACGGCGGTGGCGGGGGCTCTTCCTCCCTCTCGCGTCTCAGGGGTGGCGGGGCCCCAACATGCGTGGAGGTGCGGCCGATCTAGAAGCGATGGTGTTGGCTTCGACGGCGGCGGCGGTCGGCCCTGCCTCGGGCCACGGGCTGCGGCTGGCCTGGATCGGGCGGCGGCGCGATACGGTCTTCGGCGGCATGTTATCTGGCTTTAGATCGGCGGCGGCGTCGAGGGCCTGGTGGACTGCTTGGCGGCACCCATGGCAGATCTGTTCTGGCCAGTGTAGCCAGTGGTGGTGGTCATCTTCTTTGTCGGCGGTGGCCAGCCAGAAGCTTGGTGATCGGATCTCGAGATCGATCATCTAGTCCCGGCTGCGAGTTGGGGAGACATGGTTACCGGTGAAAACCGAGCCGACGACAGGCGATGGTGGCGTTCTACGCCGTTACCTTGATGAAGGCATCATCGTGTAACTACTGTCGACCCACTCGTGCTGCTCCGGGGGAAACCCTAGGATCTGGTGTTCCAGATCGGACGATGGCGGCACTGCGGTGTCGTTTCTCTCTTGGGAGCATCGTTTGTGGAGCAGCGCTGGAAGTCAGAGGCAGGAGGTGGTGCGGCTTCGTCTTGCACGGAGCTTCGGTGGAGATGTCAAGTCATGCCCGACAGGTGCTACGCTTTGTCATGCCTGGTCGGCAGGTGCTACGCACGACAAATCTTCCAAGGACTTCAAGCTGTGTCGGCTGGTGGTACTTGGCAGCATGGCGCTGAGGTGTCTCAGTGGCGACCGCGACGTGCTCAGCTGTTTGCGCGCAGAGAGGAGGTGCCGTTGGGCGTCGTGGTGGCGTCGATGATAGCTAGACCAAGCAAGGTTGATACATCAGTACAGTTCTGAAGATGGAGCGGTGGCAGTTGGCGGCGGCGGCCTCTGAGAGCACGTCGGACCAGTGTGTGCCCCAGACCCGGCAAGTGGCTAGGTTGGGGTCTCATGTCTTAGATGTTAGGCTTGGCTGCGATGTCTGTTTGGTATTAGGCCCATGCTATCTGCGCCCCTTCATCAACTGGATAGGTGTGGCGACAATTTGTTGCTTAGACGGCGGCTTTAGTCTTACTGTTGTATGACTTTGTAAGGTCTTGTGAGAATAATTAATAAAGTGGCCGTATGCATCGCCCAGATGCAGAGGCCGGGGTCATCCTCCTTTTCAAAAAAATGTACCATTCTATGTGGAATAGTGGTCATGTACATGTTACCAATTATTGTGGTCATGTACATGTTATTGACTTGCTGACATGTCAATGATACTAACAATTGTAAGTTTAGCTACTTACATTTGTTTGTCAACATCGTACATGCCTAATATGTACATGTACATGTTACATTCCCAATTAATAATTTTTTATCATATTCCTAATGTTTTATGTTCATACCTATAACGAGCTTAACAAGTTAAACGAGCTAGCTCGGGAGCTAAATGAGTCGAGCCAATCTTGGATTTGAGCTCGTTATAGTAACGAGTCGAGTCGAGTTAGCTCGTTAACGAAACAAGCTCTAGCGAGTCGAGCCGATCTGGCTCGACTCGGCTCGAATTGCACCCCTATCGATGCATGTCTAGTATAGATTTGATGTAACTCTTGCGAGTACTTTGAATGTGTACTGTTGAATTATTGGTCCTCGTGACACCGGCTTGTAATATAAATATTTATGTTTAAATTTGTGACCCCGCCAAGGTATATATATATATGTGTGTGTGTGTGTGTGTGTGTGAGAGAGAGAGAGAGAGGTGGGCTTGGTCCCCGACCAGTCTCGCAACATGTTAGGAGTGCTTAGGGTTAGCAGCCGAACAACCATTCGCGCTTAGGATGTAGACTGGCGGGTGACATCTTTGGAGAGCTAAGGTAGGGCTTAGGCGTGTTGATGCCTGAGGCTGAACATTACCTAGAAAAGTGTGTCCGGCTAGGGATAATCGAGCGTATCGGGTTATGTGGTGCACTCCTACAGGGAAGTTAAACTATTCGAATAGCCGTACCACAATAACAAGATGACTTGGAATTGTATCCCAACCTCTTACCACTTAAACTGGATATTTGATAAAACACACCAAGATAATAGATAGGAATACCCAGTGATCGCTATCTCACAGGAGACGAGGAAAGGATATTGGGTATGTTGTTACTATATATAAGTACAAGTTGGTATCAAATACGCTCCTCTCTTCTACCCCTTATTCTGGCATTCTATAGTTTAGTCCAAAGATATAGTTCCATTCCTTCCCCTTATTCTGGCATTTCTGCAGTTTAGTCCAAAGATATAGTTCCATTCCTTTGATATCGATGCATACCTAGTATAGATCTGATGTAAGTCTTGCGAGTACTTTGAATGCATATTGTTGAATTATTGGTCCTCGTGACACCGGCTTGTAATATAAATATTTATGATTAAATTTGTGACCCCGCCAAGGTATATATATGCGTGTGTGTGTGTGAGAGAGAGAGGGAGAGAGAGAGAGAGGGAGGGGTGGGCTTGGTCCCCGACCAGTCTCGCAATGTGTTAGGAGTGCTTAGGGTTAGCAGTTGAACAACCATTCGCGCTTAGGATGTAGACCGGCGGGTGACATCTTTGGAGAGCTAAGGTAGGACTTAGGCGTGTTGATGCCTGAGGCCGAACATTACGCAGAAAAGTGTGTCCGGCTAGGGGTAATCGAGCGTATCGGGTTATGTGGTGCACCCTTGCAGGGAAGTTTAACTATTCGAATATCCGTACCACAATAATACGACGACTTGGAATTGTATCCCAACCTCTTACCACTTAAACTGGATATTTGATAAAACACACCAAGATAATAGATAGGAATACCCAGTGATCGCTATCTCACAGGGAGACGAGGAAAGGATATTGGGTATGTTGTTGCTATATATAAGTACAAGTTGGTATCAAATACGCTCCTCTCTTCTCCCCCTTATTCTGGCATTTCTATAGTTTAGTCCAAAGATATAGTTCCATTCCTTTCCCTTGCATTTCAGCAGTTTAGTCCAAAGATATAGTTTCATTCCTTTGATATCGATGCATACCTAGTATAGATCTGATGTAAGTCTTGCGAGTACTTTGAACGTGTACTGTTGAATTATTGGTCCTCGTGACACCGGCTTGTAATATAAATATTTATGTTTAAATTTGTGACCCCGCCAAGGTATATATTAATATGTGTGTGTGTGTGTGAGAGAGAGATATTTGTGGTGCGGAAAATATAACTCTATTTGATCCATATTGTCGTCTTTTTATGTGCTCATGAATGACAATGTTGATTGTTGGCCAGCTCTATAATATAAGTACCGTGAGTGTGAGTATGATATTATAGAATTATAGGAATGCATGACACATGCCTATTCTTTATAAGATCTTTCCCATGATTTTTAACAGCCCTTGATCTGGCCAGTACCGCGAGTGCAAAACCGCCCTGCTACACTGATGTGAGATCCCCCCCCCCCCCCCACACACACTTTTTCTTTCTTACCCAGACTTACTTGATTGATAAGTGTATGAATGAAATCTCAAGTTCAAAAAAAACATTTCATTTGGAGAGGCAACACTCAGACAAAGAGGCGACATGACAGGGGCGAAAGAGGCGACGGAGACGGAGATCGCGCCATTGGCGACCACGCTCCAGGAGATCGAAGGTGAGAATCCCAGATCCCAGATAATCAGAGAGATTGCCATTGAGAGAGAAGGGAAGACTGATTGGGCCACGGGCGTCGATGCGGATCCCCTGGGACTCCGCGTGTCCTGGTTGAAAACAAGGGAGTCGATCCGAAATCTCGCGAGGAGCTGCCATGGGAGGGGGGTGAATCCTGTTAAGGGGGGAGTGAATCAGCAAAAGGAGAAGGAAAATGATATGGCGCGGATCCGAAATCGACTGATCTCCATGAGGGTTGATCTGGAGACGATGTTTGGGGAAAGTAAGAGTGATTTTGGACGGGCTGATAGGGATCTGACACAGACGGGTGACCCTGAGATTCATTCGGATCGGGACGGGAAAGAAAGTGTGATATCATATCAGTATCAAGAGATTGTCAAGGAGGAAATCACTGCTCCGGATTTGAAGGGATCGGAATCATCAGAACACTTGATAAAAGGGGACTCAATTTCTGAAAGTATACCACAAACATCACAGTGTATTCCCATACAGCCCCAAGAGTCAGAGATGGCGAGCAAGGACCTAGCGAAGAACAAGGGCCCGATGCATGCCTCGGAGGGCGTCGACTCCAATGGGGGCGGTGGTGGTGGCGATCGGGTGGTGCTCCATGGCGTCTCGTCCCACAGCCAGGGACGGGGGGCCATGGATTTCCAATCACCTGATGTGGTGGTGCTGGCCCTGTCAAAGGAGAGGGCAGCGCTGAAGACCCGCTGGCTCGCTGTCGGACTGTTCTTCTCCTTATAGGCCTTTAGCTCGGAGGGCCTGTTTGGAGAGCTCAGAGACAAGTGGGGCTTGCGGGGCAAGATGAAGTATACCCAACTGAAGAACAATAGATACTTGCTCGAATTCGAGCGAGAGGGAGACAGACGCTTCATCATCAACAACGGCCCCTGGTCTTACAAGGGTGATGCCTTCCTGATGGCCACCGCAGATGGGAACACGCCACCAGGTGATGTTGAGATCGCCCATCTGGGTTAAGATTTACGATGTTCCTCCAGTCATGCTCTCGGAACCGGTGGCCTGGCAGCTCGGCACCTTGTTGGGGGAGGTGCTTGCTGTTGATACTGACAGCGAAGGAAACATATGGGGGGATTTCTTACGAGTTAGGATTAAGCATGATGTAGACCTACCTCTAACTAGAGACATCAAAACTTGTGAGCTAGGCATGTGTGAGGATGAGGTAAAGAACTTGTACACCCTAGAGGTGAAGTATGAGAGGCTGCCAAGGTTTTGTATGTACTGTGGTAGGATAGGCCACGTGCAGCGGGATTGTAAGCTGCCGGAAGACCTCCAAAAGATGAGGTTTACGGCAGCACTGCGCGGATCCCCACTGAAAAGGAAAAATGGCAGGGGAGGGTATGTTGCGCCGGATGCATGCAGTGCATGACGCTTCATCCACTTTGGGTCAGAGGGGTGTGGTGGAATCAGATCTGCTCCCCCGAAGCTCGTAATGAGAGAGTACGACGGAGTCCCGGAAGCTGTGATGGCGGATCCCCTGGTGCAAGCCGCGATTGCTGCAGTAAGTGCAATTAAACTGGGTGAAGGGCCTGCTGAGGCAGCCCTGCAGAACCTGAAGAAAGAGCATGCCGAAACTGGAACCTTGAGCCAAAATATGCCAGGCGTGACACAAATACCAGAGATGCAGATAAGGACGGTGCAAAACAGTGGTCATTCCACACCAGAATACCCTCCGGGTTTTGGTCCAACTGTCGCGCCTCCGGGTTTTGGCCCAGCTGCTAACACCGGCTCAGGTGCGTCTCCCTTGAGGGCGCCAGCGGTGTCGACAGAGAGCAAGAATGGAGTTCAGGCAAAGATACAGGGGATGAAGGTAGGAATGATGGCAGCGGAGGAGGGAGACATAACAACTGCAGGAAAGGCTATAGCCAACAAGAAGGAAAAAACTGAGGGTAAAGGAACTGCTAGCAGTGTGGATGTGGTGCAGGTATCAGTATTGGGAAAGAGAAGTGACCGAGGTGAAGAAGGGATAGCCCTCGAGAAGACAAGAGCGTCGGAAGATGGTACTGATCAGAGCAAGAAGGTAAAGGGTACAACAGGAAATGTTGGCATAAATGAGGTGGGAAAGATGGAGGGAAAGGAAGCAACTGGCCCTGGGGCTGCCAGTCCTCTGGTAGGTGCCGATGATGGCGCCTACCAGGAGCCATGACGGTGCTAAGCTGGAACTGTCGGGGCCTCAGGCAGCCCCGGACAGTTCAGGAGCTAGTATGCCTAGTGCATACCCATAAGCCCAAGATCGTCTTCATCACTGAAACTAGACAGTGCGAGAATAAAGTTAGAGGCATAAAATGGAGATTGGGATTAAAGCATTGCCTCACCCATGATGGTAAAGGCAAAGGGGCTGGAATAGCACTGTATTGGGATGATTCAATAAAAATAAAAGTTCTTTCGTATGGGCCGAGGTATTTTGATGTGATTGTCTCTGAACCCAACTGTCCTAAGTGGCGAGGGACCTTTGTATATGGTGAGTCAAGGGCACAAGATAGACACCTTATGTGGAATCTGCTAAAAAACATTGCTCCGCAATCGAGTGAGCCATGGCTAATGGTAGGCGATTTTAATGAGACCATGTGGCAACATGAACATCTTTCCTATGCACAAAGATCTGAGAGAAGAATGGAAAATTTCAGAGAGGTCTTAATGTACTGTGAGCTACATGATCTGGGATACAAAGGTCCCATCTGGACATATGACAACAAGCAACACGGAGACAAAAACATTCGAGCAAGGTTAGACAGAGCTGTTGCTTCCCAAGCTTGGTGTGAGCTGTTTGAAGAACACACCGGAACCCACATCTGCTCTACAAGGTCAGATCATTTCCCGGTTCTGGTTGAAATAGGTATGAATACTTGGCGCAAAAAACAAAATCGCACTTTCCACTATGAACAGATGTAGGAACGCCTACCATCTTTGCACGCAACAGTGGAGAAAGTATGGATGGAGAAGGGGAAGGCAAAGAATCTGGCTGATGTTTCAGGAAAGCTGCTGTCGATGAGAGGGTCTCTCACCCGCTGGAGTAAAAATAACTTTGGTTCAGTCCTTCGCAAAACAAAAAGGATCAGAGACAGGATAAGTAAACTTCTGGAGGAGCGTCAGTCGGAGGCTAGAGAGGCAAAACTAAAGAAACTATCAAGTGAGCTTGATGAACTGCTGTTGCGAGAAGAGATCATGTGGAAACAACGGTCAAGAATTCAGTGGCTTAGAGAGGGCGACAGGAATACGAAATATTTTCAGCGTAAGGCCACTTGGCGCCAGAAAAAGAATTCTATTCGGAAACTGAAAAGAGAGGACGGCAGCTGGGTGGAGAGAGAGGAGGAGTTACAGAAAATGGCCACTGAGTTCTTTAAGACTCTGTTTACGGCTGACAAAGGAGTTGATCCTAGTGCCCTTTTGAATCTGATTTCCCCTAAAATAACCACGGAGATGAACAACTCGTTGACCAAAGAATTCACTGACGAAGAAATAGCGAACGCCCTGTTCCAAATTGGCCCCCTAAAAGCACCAGGAGCGGACGGATTCCCTGCTAGATTCTACCAAAGAAACTGGTCCTTGGTCAAAGAAGATGTCACTACCGCAGTAAAAAAAAAAATTTGAGATAGGAATCATGCCGCCCGGGGTTAATGATACTGTCATATGCCTCATCCCGAAGGGCAAAGATCCCCAATACCTTAAGGATTTCCGGCCTATCAGCCTATGTAATGTTATTTACAAAGTGGTGTCAAAGTGCCTAGTGAACCGCCTCAGGCCTTTTTTTGGATGAGATTGCCTCTGAAACTCAAAGCACCTTTATACCAGGAAGGATGATCACGGACAACGCTATCATCGCGTTCGAATGTTTCCACAGGATAAATCACTCTAGAAGTAAATTCAATACCCATTGTGCCTACAAGCTTGATTTGGCAAAGGCGTATGATAGGGTTGATTGGTACTACTTGGAAGGAGCCCTTCAAAGACTTGGCTTTGATCGAATCTGGATAAAGTGGGTCATGGGCTGCGTCAAGTCGGTGTCCTATTCAGTGAAGTGGAATGGTCAACTGATGGAATATTTTACCCCCTCTAGAGGTCTCAGGCAGGGTGATCCTTTAAGCCCATACTTGTTTCTGCTGGTGGCTGATGGCCTGGTTAACATTTTGAACAGAGAGGTGGAAAATGGAAACATAACCCCGATCAAAATTGCTAGGGGAAGCCCGGGGATTTCTAACCTTCTATTCGCCGATGACAGCCTCCTCTTCTTCAAGGCAACCGAGCAGGAAGCAAGGGTGATTAAGAACGCTCTGGATCGATTCCAAGGATGTACAGCCCAACTTCTCAGCCCAGCAAAGTGTTCACTACTCTTTAGTGAGCTTTGTACACCTGAGGCACAGGGGAGCATAAAGAATGTGCTCGGGGTGACCTCTGTTTCCTTTGAAAGTAAATACTTGGGCCTCCCTATGCCCGAGGGAAGAATGAAGAATGGGTGCTTCCAACCGATCACGGAACGTCTCTCCAAAAGATGCTCAGACTGGAACGAAAAATTCATGTCCTTTGCGGCAAAAGAGGTCAATGTGAAATCAGTAGCACAAGCCCTGCCCACATACCCCATGGGAGTTTTTAAAATGTCAGTTGGGTTTTGTGACAAGTATGAAAAAATTATTAGGGATTTCTGGTGGGGAGACACGGAAAACCATAGGAAAGTACACTGGATGGCGTGGGATCAAATGACCAAACCAAAGAGAGAAGGTGGTTTGGGTTTCAGGGATATGCACTCGTTCAACCAAGCACTCCTTGCGAGGCAGGGATGGAGGTTGTTACAGAATCCAGACAGCCTGTGTGCTAGGGTTTTAAAGTCCAAATATTACCCAAATGGTGAGCTTTTAGACACAGTTTTTGCAGCTGACGCCTCACCGGCTTGGAGGGGGATTGAGTTTGGTTTAGAACTCCTGAAGGAAGGCATAGTGTGGAGGATTGGGGACGGAAGAAGTGTTCGGATCCAGCGAGACAATTGGATTCCGAGGAGAAGTGGTCTGAAGGCTGCCTCTTTTACACGTAACTGCAGGCTCAGATGGGTAAACCAGTTAATAAAAGCTGATACAAACGAATGGGATGTGGAACTGATCCGGCAAATCTGCCCCACATATGACGCAGACAAAATCTGCAAGATCAGACTTCCAACAAAAAAGATAAAGGATTGTATCGCTTGGAACCATGAAAATTCAGGAGTTTTCAGTGTCAGGAGTGCATACAAATTGGCAGAGGAAATCAAGAGCAGAAGCACACCTACTGCATCAAGCTCTTCATGTCAGGCCAACAACCGGAGCATATGGGACTTAGTATGGAAAGGTAAGATGCCAGAGAAAATTAAAATCCTCAATTGGAGGGTTGCCACAAACTCTCTAGCTACGACAAAGAACAAACAACGTAGGACGCTGGAGGTCCTAGCAACTTGTCCTATCTGCGGTCAGGGAGATGAAGATGAATACCACGCAGTTGTTAGCTGCACTAAGGCCCGGGCATTGAGGACGGAAATAAGAAATAGGTGGGAACTGCCAACTGAGAAAGGTTTTGCATACACTGGACCAAACTGGCTGCAGTGCTTGCTGGACACATGTAATGAAAAAACTAGAGACAGAATTCTACTACTCTTCTGGAGGGCGTGGTACTTACGTGAAGACTGCATACATGGTGAAGGGAAAGCTCTGGTTTTGGTGTCGGCAGATTTCCTTCAGAAGTACGAGATAGAAATCATGAAAGCGTCGGGGCCTGAACCAGACGCTGCGGGCAAAATCAGCCTTTTTCCTGCGGTGTCTGGCAAGGTAGCGAGCTCATCAAACGAGTCTCGGCCCTGGATCCCCCCGCCGGCAGGTAGTTGGAAGATTAACACGGATGCGTCTTTGGTGCGAGACAGCGACAAAACCGGCCTGGGAATGATCGCTAGAGATTGCAAAGGTATTGTTGCGGTGTCGGTCTGTAAAAGAATCAACCTTAGTGCAGGTGTTGAGGAAGCAGAGGCCGAAGCGGTGTTGATGGGACTAGCGGAACTGAGTACCGTCTACTGCGGGCATGTTGTTGTGGAATCTGACTGTCTGAACCTGATAAATCGTCTGAAGAAGAACCTCACAGAAAGATCCCATTTGTTCCACATCATAACTGACATTAAAGCCCAAACCGGGATCTTCCAGTCTGTCACCTGGTCGGCAGTCCGTAGAAATCAAAACAAGATGGCCCATGAGCTGGCAGGATTAGCAAGAAGAGAAGGGGAATGTAGGATTCTCGCAGGTGTCCCTGATGAGCTAACAGATCTCTTATTAAGTGATTGTAAACCTCCTGTAAGCTCTGTTTAAGCCATTTTGGCTGATCTCAAAAAAAGAAAAAAAAGAAATCTCAAGTTCAAATGTTCTTTTATTTGGGAGAAACGAAAAGAGAAGTTTGCTTGCATGAACTTTAATGCAACCCCCCCCCCCCCCCCCCATTTTGACATGTTTTCCCCTCTTTTTTTCTTTTCCTTCAAAAGAGTATGGATGCATTATGTTGGGTTTATGTGTGGAAAGTATGTTTTGCATCCCTCCCGTCTCAACGATGCAAACATGTGGAGGATTCCATGCGTCTTCAGTACTGTCAATATGACCAATCTACATCTTTCCACCAATTAGAACTGCATATAAGACAAAAAAGAAATCAAGTTCCAAAGTCTATCAGCATCTATGGTCGGCTCTTTTTCAAGATAGAGAGAGCTAGTACATTAACAAAAGAGCAGTGCTACAGAGACAGACATCTTAGGGGCCATTTATGCACAACACGTGATCAATGCCATCCATCACTTTGCCTCCATGCATGGGTTAGTGCCATTGATCACAACTTCGTTCATAAATCGTCCGTCAAGGTGTCGTGTGCACAGTGATTTCGTTAGCAAAACAAGGGAAAACAATCTAACTAGGATACCTTTAACGTCATAGTATTACATAAGTGGTACTAGTTCATGTGATTATTTGGGTCTTTGTTGCCGTCAGGGAGGATCTTGGCTTCATTGTTGTTACTTGTCACGCCATCTTCTTTCTTTTTGGGTTCCCAGAAGTGTTCCATATATAAATAACTTATAAATAAGTATGAAATCGTGAAGTCACTGAGTCTGGCGTCAAACCCATAACTGTGCCTGCAAGTGATGACAATAATAAGCTCCTACAAAGATAAACATGAAAGAAAACGATAAAACAAATGTTTGAGACTGACTATATATACCAATAAGAGTCATGAGGCCTAGGCTAGTTTGGCAGCAAAGTTTTTAGAAAACTATGGTAATTGGAAACCACGGTATTCCCATGGGTGGGCGAGAAACACTACAGTTTCTTAAAATCAATGTTTTTTTGGTTTTACATGTGTTTAGATGGTGCTATTTTATCAAAGTTTTGATCCAAGAGTAATTAGCGGCTGTTAACGGCGGCCGGCGGCATGCAGCTGCCATGCACACGTTCGCTCGATCTATAGATGCTAGGATCCGTAGAATATGTCTATCCCTTGATGAGCTTGATTCACTCATGGTGAAGAGAAGAGATGGAGACTAACACGTGGTAAACAAATCTAACTGAATCGGTCCAGGAGATATAATACATGTCGTTTAGCATATACTAACAGAAAGAGGAAAAAGGATCGCAGCTGGATATTGTTATCTCGAGTAGACGGCAATGTCAACTGCGATCGCCCCGATCTTTTCTCTCCGCTCTGTCTAGAAAAAAGAGGTCATGGCCTTTTTTCCAGATACTCCAAAAAGACCATAGTTTTGGGGATACCATGGTTTACAAAACTTTAGTTTTTGCTGAAGCCAAACGCATCAAAGTATTCAAAACCATGGTTTTTTCAGAAACCGCGGTATTGCCAGAAAACATTAAAAAAATACTTTGCTGCCGACATAACAGGAGCAGAGAGAAGAGAGCGCGCGGGTGGATTTCCGCTTCCGTTTCGAAATCGAAACCGCTCGGCGCACGATATTGATGCACGGTTTTCGCACGACCGATCGCTACAGGGAGAGGCAACGGGCCGGGCCGGGCCGGGCCGGGGCTATATACACTGGAGCCCTCCTCCTAATCGATGAACACGTACGCGTACGATAGGCTAGACAAAGCAATCCTGACCCCCCTCGAAGAAGCAGAGTCGGCGAGATTATCCATCGATGGCGGCACTCCGGCACGCGGGGAGGAGGCTCTGCGAGCGGGCGCTCCAGCGAGGTGGACCCCAGGTGATTCCGTCTGGCCGCCGGTCCATGTTCATCTCCATCGGTGGCAAGGTACGCGCTCTCCTCTCTCGTAGCCTTCAATCCCTCTGCCCCCCACCTCCCTACAAGATCCGGCGGCCTACGGCAGCAATTTGGTCCTCCAGATGCTGCGCAAATCTTAAATTTTTTTTCCTCTTAGCTGAGCCGAAAAGAGTTCGAGAAATCTTGGATCTTTCGCCTAATTGGGATTGAAAAAAAGAAGAAGAATTGTGCAGTCGGCAAGTAGCAACGCCTAGTGCGTGTTTGTATGGGGATTGTTTTTATATTTTTGTGGGAGGCAGCAGTAAAATTTTCAACAATCCTATCGGCTCTGCAAACAGTCCAACAGGAGCACCTAAAACCATCGGAAACTAACTCCTGGCGATATTGTCAATACGCTCCTCCACAATGCACTCAACAAGTTCAGGTTTTCTGCTTCTCTCTGTTTCCAAAGACTCGGCATTACGTTGCTTGCTTCCACACAAGTTCGACGCAACCAGGCTTTTCTTGGCTTTTCCTTATCCACCGGTGTTCCAACGAGTCTTGCTGTCTGGGCACCTGAGCGATGATTAAACCATGTCTACCTAGCGGCTACACAGTGCACGAGTATGTGACCCACCATCTCGTTGTCATGGAGGCAGACATAACATGCCGAGGTGTGAAGTTGCAATCCATCCCGTACTCGGCGATCCGAGGACTGAAGTCTGTACTTGAAAGCCAACCAAGCAGATAAACCTCGAGCAGTGTCAATGTTTCCCCTCCGTCTATGATTGCTGAAAGCCTCATGAACTGTGTGATTATTAATGCCTTGATATGGTTGTCATTGTATAATCACACACTGTGATGATGGGCTGCTTCATTTTTCTGAATGCCCATTAATATTTGTTCTTGCATATGGCAGCCTAAACCTACGACTGCGGCGGCTCAGGAGGAGCTGAAAATGCAGTTCCAGAAAAAGAAAGAAGAGTTGTTCGATGTGCTGGTGGAGTTGTCAAGGACACGCACGTACCCAAATCTCTCCTGGGAGGCTCTCCAGGTTAATCAGCTCGCCACTCGACTTGTTGGCAAGGTGGAGCCTAGGCCTGGTGACTACTACTGGTATAGTGTCTGTCTCAAACATTCGGTTTATCTTTTTCTTTTGTTTTGTTTATACTAGATAATTGCTCGGTTGGACGAAGCGTTCTAAGAAAAGGAACCTTACATTTTTTTAACTACTCCCTTCGTCCCATAATATAAGAGTATTTTGATATTTATTAAGAGTTTGTCTCTGGTCATCACTTGCAGGCGCAGTTATCGACTACAAGGCAGACTCAGCACCTTCTTGGTTTCGTACTTGTTTCTGCATTTTGTATATATGGAACACTTCTGGATACCCAAGAAGCAGAGAGAAGATGGCGCCACAAGCAACAACGGTGAAGCCAAGATCCTCCCCGACAGCGACGAGAACCAAATAAGGACATGAACTAGCACCATTTAAGTTAAAATAGTACTAAGACGTCTTGGCTAAATGTATCCTAGTCATTAGATTGTTTCCGTTGTTTGCTATAAGGTACTTGTTCTCGACCGAACCGGCCTGGGTTAGATGCTGAAAAATTCTGCAATTCTAGTTCTGTTTTTCATCTTCTGAAGTTGTAGTTTTCAAAAAAATAAAAAATCTTCTTAAGTTGTAAATTTGTGGAACGCGTGTGCCAGGCGCCGGTCGACCGGCGCAATCGCTAGGCCGGTCGCCGCTTAACCGTTGGATTAAGCCAGACTGCGCCGTTGGATGTCTTTCCTCTAAATCATCTCCTTCCTCTCGCTTTAGTCAACGTACACAGAAATCCCATCCTTCCACTTCTCCGCGAGTGTCTCTGCCCTCGGCCCCCACGCGTGTGCCCTCCGGCGAGGGGCGGCAGCACCCCGTCCCCTTGCGTCACCACTTGTCGCAGCACCAGCGTCGTAGCCCCTGCCACCCGTCTGCTGAAGCTCGCGTTCGCCGCACGTCGCGTCCGGCGGTTCATCGACCAGCCCCGATTGTAGCAATTACCATGCCGGTTCCAGCAAAAAGGTTCGGCTCAGGTGCAGGGGTCACCGCATCTATTATGGTGCAGGCCCAATCAGTGCTTGCCACATATGCTTGTAGGCCCAGGCTATTAATTGTTAATTCTTTTAATCCTTCTCTAGTCCCGTTCGTTTCGGACGCTCCATTCTTTCTTCAATTTCACGATGAACTTCGCCGGATTCACACAGCACACAACAGCATATGCTCGATCGTCACCTTCCTTAACATGTCATCACCTCAACCTTTCAGACTAAAACGTGATGTATTTTTTTATGGACATGTGCTCAGAGCATGCAGGCACTCCTAAATGCCATCGACTTGAGTACACACTCCTCGATGCCATTGATCAAATGAGATCTATAACGTTGTTTTCTCTTCATGCTCGTGCCCAACTCCGACCGACCAGTACTTTTGAGCATCCGATGGAAAGATTCTTCAGCAAGTTAGCAAGCATGGCGAACGGTCCTCGAGCAGGCACTCACCGTGGGCCGATGGAGATTAGCTGTTGAATGGACAAGCAGAGATAAGGATTTGCAAGTTTGCAATAGCAGCAGTGAAGAGATAATAATCGACGAGGAAATTGGAGAGAGAATGGAGATTCCGAAACGAAAGGGATTAGAGAAGGATTAAGAGAATTAATAATGAATTGCCTGGGCCTACAAGCATACGTGGGACACACTGATTGGGCCTGCGCCATAATAGGTGCGGTGACCCCTGCACCTGAGCCAAACTGGCTGGCCGGTTGCAGCACAGATCGCCGCCCGGCGGGTCCAGCACGGGCGCCTGCCGGTTGCAACTTCTCCGCCCGTCGGTTCCAGCACGGCCGCGGAGCGCAAGATGCTGCAGCAGAGCCCCTTCGCCAACGACGACCACAGCTCAGGTCACAGCTGGATGGCCGGCTCGTGAGCTCGTCCATCAGCGACTGCGAAGGCCCGCTGGATGCGTTCGATGGCCGGCTCGTGAGCTCGTCCATCGGCGACCGCGAAGGCCCGCTGGATGCGTTCGATGGCCGGAGTTGCCTGCAGCAGGATACCGAGAGCAAAGCAAAAACAGCGGGGGTAGTGCCTGCAGTGGCGTTAGTTGCCTGCGGCGGCGGCCTCGCCGTCATCGGGGTGCTGAGAGCAACAGCGGTGGTGCTTGCCTGCAGCGGCGGCTGGGCCTGCGCTGGGAAGAAAGGGGATCAGAGAGAAGAAAGAATTGTGTTGGCTGAAGAGAACTGCTAGACGTAGGACGAATTTATACGATTTTTCCTACGACAGTCCTCAGCAGCCGTTTGATCAACTGGCCGGACGAGTGAGATCAAGTCGTATAAAGTCGTACGCACAATTCATCGTACGCATAGCAATTTCGTTGGCTGAATGGATGGATAGAAACCGGATCCTTAACATCCTCAAGGATGTCACGGTACAGTAACCCTGACATCCCTTCTTCACATCCATATGGTTAAGTCTAAAATAATTATATTTAATTTGCAAATTACAAATGTATTGTATACATTTATAAAAATTACATACAAACAAAATTATGATGCAACAAAATTATTTTTTAATTTATTTTTGTACATGCTACTGTAAATCCATACAGTAGTTGATACAGTAACCCTGACATCTTTTCTTTGTTTTATACACGCATTTCACTGTAGCTTTATGACATCCCTTGAATGTTAGAGGATCCGCTTTCGATGGATAAGGCAGTGCTTAAGCGGCTCACGAGACCCTTCAGCCACACGTCAGCGCGTGAGAGATAGCGGCCGTGCCTAGTTTGCTGTGGTCGTAGGATCTAACTAGATCCAATGGCTCGTGCGCGACCGGCCAAAGTCTTAGCCGGTCGGCCGGCTCGTGACGTTTCGCTTTCTGGAAAGATGTAAATTGATCATGTTGACGGTCCTGCATCCCAACCTAAAACAATTACACTCTCTAGCAGCAGATCATGGACCACGTTGATGGCCAATTAGTAGAATCCAGTCTCTGCATGAAAATTGGTGACACGAGGAAAGGTGGAAATTTTGATCCTTAAATCGTCTGCATATGTTCAAACTGTGCGTAAACTGAAGACAAAGTGGGGATGCTGGCGTGTGGAACACTGCCACGCCGCTTCTGAATGCATGGTCCACCCAAAATTCACCTTCCTCGCCCGTGTGCGTTTTCATCCGGTGCTAGCTGCCCGTATTTATGCCGTTGTAGAGTAGCCGCTCCGCAATCACGCCACCCAGGGCGGACGGGACCTCTCACAGTCTCATTGACGTTGGCGTCGTGCCGGCTGAGAGAACCGCTCGCGCCGCGTCTCCAGTGTCCATGCTTGTTCAATGCTGAAGCGACATTTGTTGTATGACATGGCATGGATATCTACCACACCCGCTCAGTGTCCATCGGTCCATATGGTGCCATTAAGTAGGCTCGTCGGCCGAGGAGCCAACTCCAACGCCGCGTATTGACACACCCAGACGCTTGGCCTCACTGGAATCCGCAACAACACATTCTCCTCCTTTGCTCTACAACCGCCATGACCTCGAGCGGGAACGCTCTATGTGATAGTCTACCGTCGGAGATGAAGCACGAGGTGGCCGACCTTGCAGCCATCTGGCAGTCCCGCAATGCCAGATGGATCAAGCATGGCATGCCAGCCAGCTCGCTCGAGATCTCCGACGACTACACGACACCGGACCCCACGCCGGTGCATGCCGGCCTGACCATGGAGTAGGCGTAGGCGCACCACGACTCCGCAATGGCGGAGGAGGAGCAACCTGCGTCGGCTCCTATGTCGGTGTTCCGGTAGCGCACGAGGAGCAGAGGTACAACCCGTTTCTCCTCGAGCGGCACCGACTGGCGGAGGGCCAAATCTATGGCAAGTGAAGCCAATGGCGGCGGCGAACCTGAACTTCATTGCGGAGCAGCGCACACACCGCTCGCAACGAAGTTCCGGCGTAGCCGGACGCGGACGCGTCTGCCAGCTACGCGTCCTACACGCCGCCCTCCATGTCCGTCATCGACCTCATGTCCACCGGCGCCGGCGACAGATAGGTCGCGGACTCCTCCGAGGATGAGTAGGTCATGAGAGGCGGCGGGGCGTTGTGTCGCAAGTGGGTCGATCCATCTCCCATGTTCTACTCTTCCTCGCTGGAGACCTTCACTTTATCGATCTTGAACCCCGCCCCGTGCATGAAGACGACAGATGGAGAACGTGGTTGCCGATGAGGAATACAAAGGAAGTGGACGACAGCCGCCGTCGTAGGATAGGTTTAGGGTCGGAACACTTTTTTTAAATGTTCGAAATGTAATAAAAATCCGTCGTGTTTGCATGAATCTTGTCCGATATATAAAAAATCCGCCGTGTTTGCATGAATTTCGTCCGATTAGTTGAAAGGACGCCGATAACTGCCACACGTGTGGGCGTTAAGGAATCTGCCCACACGTTCTGTGTGGTGCCTAAGAGGACCAGCCCACACGTCTGTGTGTGGGCAAAACAATTAGCGCCCACACGCCTCTTTTTTCCCCTCCCGGTCCCTATTACACGTGCGCGTGTGGGCGAAATAGATAACGCCCACACGCCCGGTACGCCAGGCCTCGTACCTCGTGGTCCCGCATGCCCCACGTGACACTTTACCGCGTGCCCCGCAGTTGCCATGGGCCGGACCCTCGTCCATGTTCGTTTAAGTGCAGTTGCCATGTCGCTGAACTACGGTTGCCATGTCGGACAACTACAGTTGCCATGTTTGCTCAACTGCAGTTGCCATCTCAGGTCAAAGTTCCAGATTGCCATTTTTTGGACAACTACAACTGTTGCCATGTGTGGTCTGGTCTACTGCAGTTGCCATGATTTCAAAACTTTAGGAGTTGCCACCTACTAACACTAGAAGAACGCCCGTGCGTTGCAACGGGGCCACATTAACTTTAAAAGTTCAATATCAATTATGTTAATATTACATTTAATATTCTCATACATATTAAGTGACATTGACAACTTTTTTACAATCAAATTCTCACACACACCCTCTCCCTCCCTCTTCCTCACTCTCTCTCCCCTCTCCCTCACTTGGGAGGTGGGACGAAAATAAACCCGGAACGGAGACTACCAACTGAGACATTAGGAGTAGAGATCATTTAGTTGATAAGAATAAATAGAAAACAGTATTAAAAAGGAGAAACAGATTAGAATACATTGAAAAACCAAAAAGGACGATGTAAAAGGGGATTCGCCCTGCTCCCCGGGCCTTGCCACCAAACCGGCTCAGTGGTCCAGTCCCCGCGCGGTCGTCTTCTCCTGTTCCCCGAGCCGCGTCGCTACAGAGCCGGGCTCCTGCCCGACCACCTCGCTGGCATCGAAGGGGAATGGATAAGGGTGACGCCCTTCCTTCCCTGCCCCCATGGCCTCACTCCTCCTCGACGCCCCCTCCCAAATCCACTTCTCCTCCTCGCTCGCTCGATCCCGTCGATCTGGACGAAGTCAGACGCCACGGCCACCATGACCGACCCCGTCCACATGGCCACTGCCCTCCCTGCGGGCTAGGAGCTTGTCGAGGAGCTCCGAACGCCTTCGCTACTTCGTCTGTGCCAATGAGATCAAGTCCAGCACCCCCGCATCGACGTCGCTGCCGTCTTCCTCAACCTTGGGCCACCGCGACATTGTCGTTCGATCCGCGCCGCCCCAAGCTCCCATGTCTTCCCCTAGGGCGCCATTGACACCGCCATGATCTCCTCTTGCCTTTCCCCTGTTTCCCCCCTCGTTAGGTATTTCGTAGTGGCCGAGAACCGCCGTCCGCCATGGCCATTGCAGGGGTAGCCACCGAGCTCCTCGGATTGACCCCGTGGCACATGCCCGCTCCTATGCACGCCCATGCCCGAGCCTGCCGCTCTTCTTCCGCGCCCGCGGGGCCACTCCCTCTCCATGCCCACGCCCGTGCTACACCGCGTCGGTCGCGCCCGCCGCTGCCGTCGTGCTCGCCGCAGCCACCGCACCACTGTGCCCCGCGCGACACACACCCTGGCCGCGCGCCACACTCTCGCTGGCTGCGCTCGCCCCGTCTGCTGCTGCCTATCCCTTCGCTCGCCCCGCTATCGCGCCCCTGCCTCACACCGCCTCCAGTCGTGGCCATCTTCTGCCGGCCGCCCCCTCAGCCACGCCGGCCGCATCTCTGCCCTCCACCGTCGGCCGCTCGCCTCGCCTGCTGCGTGTTGCTTCCTGCTGCTATGCACTGCTCTACCGCTGGTACGCTGCTGCGCCATGCCCGCGACATCACCGTGGACAAATGTGGCGGAGGGATTGTTAATGGAGTACGAGAAGGAGGTGGCGGAGAAGGTGTGGAGAGGCAGGAGGTCTGGGGCGGTGTCACCTGGCTATGGTGGAGGTGTTTATGCGAGAAGGAGCCGGAGTGGAAGGAGAGGTCACAATTGGAAAGAATCTAAAAAAAATCATAACCCGAAGATCTCAATTCAAAAAAATGCTAATATCGATGGAGGGGTGATTTCCTTCAATAGGTGGAAAACATAGGAAATATTGGTTGTTATCAAGGAAAGGTAAAAATTTAGGAAAGTTAGGATTTTTGAACTGATTTCTATGCAAATGGGGTTTTATTGTTTGGTAATGTGATATCAATACCTGCCCTTTTGTGACGTGTCTGATTAGGAAAGTTTGCAAATGTTAAAAAACTATTTATTGGGAGGAAAGTTGTGACGTGTCTGTTATTTATTTCCTAAAACAAATTTCACTAATAAGAGAAATCGATTGATTTAGATAAGTTAGGAAAGTTAGATTAAAATGTATTATTTGTTTCCTGAAAATCTGTTATTTGTTTCCTAAGACAAATTGAACCAATAAAAGGAATCGATTGATTTGCATAATTTAAGGAAGTTAGATTAAAATGTATTATTTGTTTCCTGAAAATCTGTTATTTGTTTCCTAAGACAAGTTGAACCAATAAAAGGAATCGATTGATTTGCATAATTTAAGGAAATTAGATCCGTGATTTGTTATACGTTAGGAAAGTTCTGGTTGTAATAAAGAGTGGAGAGAAAAATAAACCGATGGACCAGGGTGGGAGGGGGTGGTGGGAGGAGAGACGAAAAAAACCCAGCGAAAATAAACCGCGGATCAGGGTGGGAGGGGGTGGTGGGAGGGACGAAAAAAACCCAGCAAAAATAAACCGCGGAGACGATTCACCAACTCGTCCATTACGAGTAGAGACTAGGCAGTTGCCATGTAGCGCTAAAAAAAAGGCATGGCAAAAAACATGTTCGGGTAAAAGAGAGAGTTGCCATGTGCTCACTAGCACGCTAGGGCAGTTGCCATTTAAAAAGAAAGAGTTGCCATCTGCTTACGTGCACGCTAGGGCAGTTTGCCATGTACCATGCAAAACATATGGCAACTGACATGTTCGGGTAAAAAAAGAGAGAGTTGCCATCTGCTTGCAATCACACTAGGGCAGTTGCCATGTACACTGCAAAACGCATGACAACTGGCAGCTTGGGTGTGGGAGAGGAGGCAGGCGTGTGTGCGAGATGGCAAACGCCCACACACCAGCCCTTGTGCGTGACTGAAAACTGGTGTGTGGGCGAACTGCTAAACGCCCACACACCGGCCCCTCCGTGTGGTAAAACGGATGTGTGGCGACCTCTCTCACATACCACACACGCGAGTTGTTCTACGTGGCATATAAAATCAACTAATTCGTGCCAAGATTCGTGCAGAAGTTACTGGACGGTGATAAATGCGTGTGGGTAAGTTGGCTAACGCCCACACGTGTGGGCGTTACACTTTTTGTAGTTGAAAAGGTGTTTGAAATGTATGCGAACAGTGTTGGATAACCACCTCCGACATCTGTGTCCGTGGACAAATGTGGAAGCAAATTTCCGGGTAAGCCCTAGAGATGCCCTTATACGTATCTAAATTCATCTGGATTGTTCGTTCATTTCTATTCTGTGTTTTCCGCGCCTGTATTCATCCGAAAACTGTACTCGTGTGTGTTTACTGGAGTAGAAAACCAATCATGTATTCTCTTCGTTCTTAATAAAGTGTACTTCAAATTTTGTTGAAGAGTTAAACGTTTTTATGTTTGACTGTATTTATACAATAATACACGACCATTTATGACATTAAATTAGTAGCATTAAATTCATGATAAAATATATTGTCAAGGACAATTAATCTCGTCAGAAGTTTAGTAATATGTATAAAAAACGGCCATAAAATATGTATATACGCGTGCGATTTGGATAACTGCGACCAAATACTTGTTGATGGATTCTCGTCAGAAGTTTAGCCAGGCCAGTGAATAACCTGCCGTCGGCCAAAAACGAACAGCAAAGCTAGCCTTCAGTCGGCACGAAACGCACGACACATGCATGCGAACGCAGCGCAGCGCGCCACAGCGTCGCCGTCCCAGGAATCCTGATATAAGTATCTAGGGAGAACATGGGTCTCCTCATAGCTCAGCGATTTTTGGCCGTCGGATCTCTTATTTGATGCGTTTTCAGCCGTTAGATCAGGCTACTGGAGGACCTCGGCCGTTGGATCGACCAGGTAACACTGCTACAATGAATAGTTACCTCCCGCTGTTAAAGATCTCGTGCCACCGCGTGTAATTCTTGTGCCACGTCGAGGGCATTTTAGTCATTTCACCATAGGATATAAAATCTCACCAGCTCCCCATAGAACCCTAGCCGCTCGCCCCGCCCTGCCGTCTCGCCCGTCCCGCCGCCCCGCCCCGCCCGCCCGTCCCGCTCGCCTTGGCCGTGGCCGATGACCGCGGCCCCGCGGCCCCGCCCTGCCGTCTCGCCCGTCCCGCCCGCACTCGCACGTCCCACCTCCTCCTCTCCCTCTCTCGATCTCCTCTGTGAACCCTAACCCCGCGCTCGCACGCTCGCCCTCTCGCCTCCGCCTCTGCTCATCCTCGCGTTGCTGCCTCCGCCTCTGCTAGCCCTCGCGCCGCCGCCACCGCCTCTGCCTCTGCTCGCCCTCGCGCCGCCGCCTCCGCCTCTGCTCGCCCTCGCGCCGACGCCTCCACCTCTGCTCGCCCTCGCGCCGTCGGGCCGTTTCCTCCTCCACGCCCCCTTGGTGCTCATTAGGAAAAGCGCGGCTCGGCGTCGGCCCTCGCGAGTGAGGTAGGACGCGCGCAGGAGGGAGCGGCGGAGCAAGGTGGGGCCGGTCGAGGTGAGCTGCCTTTCCTCTTCGCGTGTTAGTTTTCCACGTTGTTCTTAGCTGATCTGTGATCTTGTTTGCGTGCAGGTCTCTGTCAATCTGCTGTTGTGGTCATCGATTTGCAGGTATATGTGTATGTATGTGCTCTTGTTGGCTGCTAGCTTTTCCTCACCTTTGATTTCCCCTTGTTTTCCTCGCAGATTTGTCGGGTGTTGCCGGTGCCTCCTTTGATCTGACCCGGTTGCGTCTTCGTTCATGGATCTGAGGTTAACCCCTCTTCTTCTCCTCCTTTTGTCCTCTCGTGTTAGAGTGCTAGGTATACGGCGGCATGGCCAAGTGTTGTGTGTTTGGCCAGCATGGGCCATTTGTTGTTTGTCCTGCATCTGGTAAAGGCCAAAGGTCTTTTCCTCTTTGTCTGGTCTGGTAGTGCCTGCAATTGGTGCTTCTTCCCTGGTGGAGTATTTGTGTTTTGTTGCTTTTAGTCTAGCTAGGTTCCAAGGAAGGGACATTTAGGCTTTTCTTGTTTTGCTGGTACGAGGAGACATGGCCGGAAGCACCAGCGAACTACACCAATAGTATCTCTCGTTAGCTCACAAACATCTTTGTGAAGTACTACCTCCGTAGTATACTCTACTTTCAATCTTGTACTTGTAACCTATTTTGTCCTTCCCTTCTTCACAGTTTGGGAGAGATACAACAGAGAAGACCACCAGAGAAACGGTCGTCCCGAACCCAGACTATCATTGCTATACTTGGTGAGCTCTAGAGGTAGTATATAGAACATCTCTGTTATCTGGAAATGTACTTCTATGTCAAACTGAAAAAAGATATATGTTGTCTGGTAGGCTGGTAATATGTCCATCCATTAACCACTATTTTGTCGTAATGCAGGGATATCTGGTGTGTCTGCATATGCATAAAATCTTCTTGCCGCTGCACCTGTAGACCTACTGGGGCTGCTTCTCTTGTTTCATGATTCGACGGAGAGCTCATTTCATGTTTTGGATCTCTTGCCAGGTTTGTTTATGTCTTGGATTGGAGCAGCGACGCAAGTAGGGAGAGATCGTTGCCTGGACTGCTTCTACTCTCATCATCGTGGCTTGCAGGTCGCCACCGTCACAAATGTTACTTTTCATTTACATTCACATGATGTTGTAGTGTTCCAGGCATGAAAACGATAAAATATTGTGGCCGGCTGCCACCGACCGACTCGAGCTCGCTTCAGCCTCCTCCTACGATCCTGCAGCTACTACCTCCCCAAGCAAAGTCAACCTACAGCAACAAGGTGAGCCTCCTACCCTGCAGTTTAGGGAACAAGAACTATCTCGGATAATAGGACATGGTAGAGTCACAGGAAGATCCATACGTCAAACTTAAATTCAAGTATCATACTGAATCCCTCTTCTGATTTGGAGGTCTGAATCAACTATTCTAAAATTCCTCAGTTGTAGAGGTCGCATGATACTAGCAGGAGCCCTTTGTTGTATGAATTATGCAGAGAGAGAGAGAGAGAGAGAGAGAGAGAGAGAGAGAGAGAGAGAGAGAGATGTTGATATACAAGATGACACAGAGTGAACATTTGTGTCGAGCACATGCAAAGCCCTGTAGGTTGTCCTGGTGGTCATTGTGCTAATTAATTCCCCTATAGTTTAACCACACTAGACAATGTGCGTTCAGTACACATTATGGTCATTGTCGATAAAGAGGTAACTAGCTGTCTATTGTGAAGTTCGGCTAAATATGTTCACTTCGTCCATTTGTTAGTTCCCCGGTCCTCTTGACCGCAACCGAATAGTCTTTTTTTTTTCATTGTAGCTCAGCTCTGTATGCTCCTATTTCTCAAGTGGGAGTAGTGCCACTTCCAAGAAATAGGTCTCTGTATGCTTAATGCATGTACCTGGATTCCCTTCTATAATGACAATAATGTTTATGCACTTCTAATTCTACACAACGTCAAATAATAGAGAGTAATCCATTTTTTGTATGTGTGGGCTCATATTGTACCTAATCTGGAAAAAAAATTAAATGACAGGATTACAAAAAGGTGTGGAGGCCGGCTCTCTCGGTTCACTCAAGAGTACCTTTGTTCTGCTGTAGCTCAAAACGTAGATGCCAGAGCCACGACGCGAGTGCGTCTGCTTCCCGTTAGGAGGTAAGGCGGCGGATGTTATATATGCCCACTCTACCATTTTCTTTATCTAACATGTAGAGTTAAACCACTGGTTTCATATGTCCTTTATTCTTATTACTTTTAGTCTCCAAATGATATAGGAGATTCTGTTGGTGCTCTATTAACATGATTGGATTTTGTATTTTTTTTCTTATTAAATAATATTGCTCCTGCACCGTGACACATAGTCGGAGGGTAATCCATTGTATTGTATATGTGGACTCCTTATTGCCAATGTGGTCAGGAAATAATATCATCTTTAAAAATATCATTGTAGTATGAGATGGGTTCCTGAAGCAGTACCATATGTAGCCCTAGAGTTTGAGATGTGGTTGACTGAGCCGACAGTTATAGTTCACTGTGTCCAAAAGTTCCATTTCTTCGCCTTTTTGGAGAATGATGCAAATAATGTTTTTGTTTTGAACTTCTTTCAACTACACATTGCTTGCTATTTGGTGTTTAGTTTGTAGTGTTACTTTTCTGCACCAGTTGCTTTGCTTCTTGCACTAATTTTTATTGTCTTTTTTCTGCACTGATTGCTTGCTCCTTGCTTTTTTTTTACTTTGTTGTGTTTCTTTTCTAGTGAACCGTGAAATTGGCGTGTATGATTTCTAGAAGCTATCTCTCTTTTATGCACTAATTGACTTTGTGTTAGCATTTGGTTTCGAAAAATGTCATTGTACAACCTGACCAATTCTTGGTGCTAATTGTTTCATCCTCTCGTATTTTAAGTTTGCGAATTTAAGGCTCTACCATCATACAAAGGCAAACATTCATGTGGATTTGGATTAAGTGCACCTCCTTTTCATTATTCTAATTAATGAGTGCTCACAGAAAAGGATACAGTGCTAAGATTTGCCATAATAGATTCTTGACTTGCCATAAATTCAAATAAGGATTGAATATATTTGTAGTTAAACCATTCTTGCTCAGGTTTCAGATTTCTCAATCCATATTTCTGTGCAAATATCAATTCTTGACAGGTTATTCAGTAATCTCGCACATGTTCGTTTTCTCTATATATCATCAGTATTAAAGTTCATACATGATACGTTATATTCTCGGCTTTAGAACATTAAAGTTCGTACAAGATACCTTATCATCAGTAGTAAAGTTCATACCATGTTCTCCTGCTTAGTCTAAATCAGATAGGGACTTTAAACATAATCAGTTTAGATAATGACAGGCATCCTCAAGTACATGTAAAACCATGGTATCCTCAAGCCATGGTTGGGGAAGGATAAAATTAGAAAAGGAAAAGAGGGTCGTAACATGTTTAGTACCATCTTATGGGTTGTTTTGAGGCCACAGATCTGCAGCATACTAACATCTGTCCTGCTAACTTCCCTACTTTTCTTTTAATTTGTGCTCTGAATATGATCATGTGACCTGCTTTCTTCAGTTCATTTGCTTCAGATCATGTGGCCTGCTTTCTTTTCTTCTCCATACAAGCTACATGTTACTGTTACATACATGTGGGAGCAGATTAAATCTGTCCATTGAATTGTAGTCATACTTTTCTTAAATGGATTTATTTCAAGGCCTGTTATGTATTGTTCACGTCTTCTGCCTTTCAAGTGTGTTGGTAGCACACCCTTAGTTATTAACCAACACATGTATTGTTCATGTCTTCTGCATTTTTCATTGAGCACAAAGGTATCACTATTTAGGTAAATTATATGATGGGTTATAGGACTGTATGAACTGCTAACCAATTTATCCTTTTAACAGAACATGGTTTGATGAAAGGAGGGTGATGGATGCGCCATGGGGCAAGTCACCTGGATTGTGTCGTGTTGGGAGGGTGATGGATGTGCCATGGGGCAAGTCCGTCTGATGAATGGTGTGGACGGAAGAGCGACAATAACTATGAGGTTGGTCAAAGGTTGAAAGAAATCTCTTATGTGTCTTCGGTCTCGACACCACGTGTAGGTAGCCGTCATTGATAATACAAACTTTGAAAAGTTTGTTTCAAGGTTCATAACTCTGTTGTCAATGGGGAAAATGTTATCTGTTTCAAGTGACAAAACAAACTACTCATAGCAGGTTCATGTGATGTGGCGTATAAAAGGTCGAACGTCAAGACGATCAGGTGGATGTATCCAAAAATATGCTTTTGTGGAACTATAAGTTCTTTGTCTCACACTGCTGTTGTGGCTTTCTTTTCCTGTATGAAAAGTACACTATCTATATCAAACTTGATGTGGATTGATCGACCTTGCTCGCTTTTGGCACAAGTATATATTTCCATTTCCTATGAACTTCCAGATGAATTGTTCTACTGACAAAATTTCTCGTGTTTTCTTTGCATTTGGAAAATGTGATTGCCTTGCCTTATGCCATGACTTTGACAAATAATCCCATACCAACTAGCAACGGTACCGCGCTTTGTTTAAATGCTGGGACAACATGTTCAGCCAGGCACCACGCGCCAAGGCACATTTCCGATCTAGTTGTAGAAGCTGGCGGTGGTGGCAAGCGGTGCCTTAGAGTTCCGACGCCGAACCATTGTCACCCACGCCGCATCATATTGCCGGTATCCATCACCGCCGTCGGCCACACCGTACCATGCCGCCGGTACGGTACCCATCGCTGCGATAGCCACTACAGGGCTGGATTTGATTCAGCTTGTAGGAGAAGAGGCCTGCGAACATGGGAACGTTTAAAATCGAGTTGAACTCGTTCCAGGCACCGTGGAGGCCTGGAGGCAGTCTGCCCGCGTGGTCGAGGAGAGACGTATAGCGGCCTTAGATTGATGCGATCGATGGTTGGGATAGAACGCGTATCTGTTTCGGATTCCACACGTGGACCGACTATACCAGATGGAATTGGGATCTGGGATGTACAATTTTTTTTCCAAGAAACTTTGAGATTTATTCAAATAATCTCGGCACCAACACGATCAGCCATGACACTGGCCATGAGGAAACCGGGTGGGGAGTCCATCCAACAGCCGGTGACCCCAAGTGCGCTTGCATATTTCGCACACAGGTGGGCCGACAGATTGGCATTTCTCATTACATGTTGAATATATCAAACGAAAGAAATGATAAAGCTACTCTTCAATTTCTAAAAGTAACGGCGCTATAATAGAGCACGGAAAGTGTCGTGAGTGCCATAGTTGTACCATCTCTAAGCAATCTGTTTCCACCACCACTCGCGAAAACCCCCGGAGCTTTGCAAGAATCACCCCATCTCGCAGAGCAAAAGCTTCTGCTTTTTGTGGATCCGTAACATCGGGGTAAGGCTTGCTCCAGGCAACAATAAATGAAGGAGTTCTTGCTAATCCTCCTACTCCACTCTTATTTTTAGTCGATGAGACACTAGCATCGGTGTTGATCTTAACCCAGTCATGCTCAGGCGGTCTCCATCCGAACCCAGGCAACATCCTGGTCTATTCCAAAGGAAGCTCCAAGAAGGTTAGGGCTTCTCTTATTCGCTTCATGGACTGAACCGGGTTCATGCTCACTCTATCATGCATTATGTTGTTAGGGGATGTCCATATCGCCCACATAACAGTAATAATTTTGCCCGGTCTGCATCAGCAATACATGAATCACAAAGGATTTCCTTGCACCACGTACTAGGGTGTAACTCGGGCAGCTTGAGCATGAGAACACTTAATCAATGTATGGATCATATCTTCGTTTGTACCCATGCCTTGCAACGAGATAGGTCGCTATATGTCTATGTTGTTTCCACCGGAAGGATGCCACGAAGGACTCGCCACTAGAGCACATGGACCTTGGGTAACACTTTGAGCTTCCATAGTCGTGTCCACAACCGTTTATCATTCTCTGAAGATTCTGTGATCGTCCCTTCCACTAGAGCTAACTGCTCATTACAAGTCATTAGAGCACAATACGCGGATTTCACAGTGTAGGAACCCTACCTCTCATGAGGCCAAGCCCAGATATCATCACCACGCCCTTGTCTGAGCGGAATGTTTAGAATTGCATCAGCATCCGGGTGTATGAAGTTATTCCTGACTAAAGCAGCTTTCTAGGACCAATTATCAGTGTCTATCAAATGTGCGACTGTATGGATTATGGCAGTACCAACCTACTCCGATGGCCGCAATGATAACCTCCTCGGCAGCCATCTATCTTCCCAGATGTTTATAGAGGAGCCATTCCCGATCCTCTTTAGCAGTCCAACCTCTAATGCTGCCCTCCCTGCAACGATCGCTCTCCAGGTAGCCGAAGCATTGTGCGGAACAGTAGCATGCATGAATTCCGTCGTTGGGAAGTAGCGACCTTTGAGCACCCTGGAGCATAAAGAATGCAGACTTGTAATCAGCCTCCAACCATGCTTTCCCAACAATGCACATTGAAACATTCCAGATCACGAAATTCCATTCCTCTAATTTTTGGAAGTGACAAGGACTTCCAATCTATCCATTGCATGGAACGCTAGTCAATTGAACTGCTCCACCAAAACTTTGCCATCGACGAAGATATATTTTTGTACACTTTTTTGTGAGCTTAAAGCAGCTCATGTTGTGTGTTGGGACTGCCTAAGCCTTTGACTTGATTAAAACTTCCCTCGCCGCGCAAGAAACCAATCGTTCTGCTCCACCATTCATCTTTGATCTCACTCTCTCTCCAATGAAATCAAAAGTACCAGATGTAATTTGTCTAATTGCTGTCGGGAGGCCTAACACTAGTGCAGAACCGGGCTTTAGCGCCGGTTCGTAAGGGCCTTTAGTGCCGGTTCTGCAACCGGCACTAAAGAGTGGAGACTAAAGGCCCCCCCTTTAGTACCGGTTCATCACGAACCGGCGCTAAAGTGCCACCACGTGGCACGAGCCAGGCCCGGGTGCGTGCAGGACATTAGTACCGGTTGGTAACACCAACCTGTACTAAATGTTTGGGGGTGTTTTGGTATTATTTTTTATTTTTCCTTTAATTTTGTGTTTTCAATTTAATTTAGTGATTATTTTAGTTGTTAAATCATTAGGTGAAAGTACCGCAGATTAGTTTCAACTGGATGCATGTGGATCCTAGCTAAGTGATCAAGTATATGCCATATGCCATATCCATATTAAGTGATCAAGTATATATAATATGGATATGGCATATACTTGATCACTTAGCTAGGATCCATCCAGCTGAAACTAATCTGCGGTTTCTTTTATAAATGATATAATAACTCATCATCATCATCATATTAATATAAAAACTCTTGCATCATATCATCAACAACAGTAAATTAGCTAGCTAAAAATCATCATAGTTGTCATTACCACTGTTTAATCATCATAGTCATTGCCGCTATCTAATCAGCACCAACACTAGCTTAAAGAAAAAACATTCACTTGTACCAGAAGCAAAGATATCATCGAGTTCAACATGTTCATCATATTATAAGCGTTCATAACACCACAAAAGCAAATCACCCTTTGATATTAAGTTCAGGACGAAGAACACGGACATGAGAGGACAAAAGTACTAAGAGCATGAACTAGCTAAATCACTCCTGCCGCTCTCTCTCAGGTAAAATAGCATAGAAATGTATAGCTCTCCGGATTCATCATACTGGAGCATGCAGATGAACCTGTCTCCTAATCGTGGGTTGCGCTTCTCATTGCTGCCCCCTAGTACTTCTCTGCTGGGATCGTTAACAATTTTGCTCCAATCTTTCACTATTAAGCATTCATCGCTGTTAGAAATCCTGAATGCACTCATGTGCAATGTAGGATATCTTGGCCGTAAGCTAACCACTGACATGCAACCTTTAGTCTCGATCCACTGAGGCACAACTGTCATCGGGAGTCCCTGTTGAAGAACATCGTATAGTAATTAATATACTTAGCAATGAAAGTTTAGCAAAAAAAGTAATGTATGCAAAACATGCACTGAGGACAAATAGTAAAAATCTTACCATCTTTTGTAAATAGATGTGACTGTAGTTCAATACGATCACTATTGGTCGCACGTTTTGAGTACTAACATTTCTAAGTGCAGGAAGAAAATTTGTCTTAACAGTATGAAGTTCCTCAAGCCATGAAACATAATGACTTATCTCCTCGCAGTTTAGTTCAGCTCCGGGACAGTAGTAGGTCCTGTCTACCAAGCGTCAGACATGTTTGCTTGAATGGAAATAAGCTGTCAAATTAGTTGTCAACTATTTTTGAATAAACAATATCAAAGACATAAATATGGTTGAGAAACTCACATAATGGTAGAACTGGAGGCGTCTGCACATCGACCCAGATGTCTCTATTACCTTCAATATCATCTTTCGGACGAATATCAAAGGTGATAACCATATCAGGCTCAAATGCATAAGCCTTGCATAGTGCTTGCCAAGTTTTGCATTCAAAATAGGTGTACGTGTCTGCATTGTATAATTTGACGTTGAAAGTATAACCATGCTCGGTCTTCAGGTAAACTCTCTTTACCTCCATAATTTCCATAGCACTGAAACCTATCTTATCCAAGACAAAAATTCTTGCATGGCAGGGGATGCGCTAGTAGAATAGTGAAAATTTAAAATTATAAGTTGAAGCAAATGAAGCATATATAAGTCATGCTTAATTACGAAAAAAGACTTGTCGTTGTGACTTACTGTATCCACTTCGAAGGTCTCATCCAGCTTGATGCTGAAGCACCTATCATCAAGAAGGAAATTTCTGTCGCACAGGCCGCGCTGGTCTTCACAGTAGTCGCACTTAATGAAATCTTTTTCATCGTCAGACGACATTTCCTATGTTCATATAGGTGAAATATTAAACACTTACTAGTTCTATCAATTCAACTAATTCAACTACTTCTATTAGTTCAACTAGTTCTATTAATTCAACTAATTCAAATAAAGTAGCTAGTTCTATATAGTAATATTTTAATTAGATCATCAAATCTCAGATATCTAAATTTTCTTACTAAAAATAAACTAGTTCTATTAATTCAACTAAGAATTTACTAAAAATAAACTAGTTCTATTAATTTTCTTACTAAAATATATAAAGTAGCTATATATATAGTAATATTTTAATTAGATCATCAAATCTCATATACCTAAATTTTCTTACTAAAAATAAACTAGTTCTACTAATTCAACTAATTCAACTAAGCATTTACTAAAAATAAACTAGTTATATTAATTCAACTAGTTCAAATCTCATATATATACCTAATTAATATCTAGCTAATTCATCTAAAATTGACATTAATATTTAACATCTTTTCCATATAATTCATCTAACATGAACATTCTAACATCTTATCTACGTAATTTATCTAACATGAATCTAAACAACAGAAAACAGAAAATAAGTAAAAACAATGTGTGTGTGTGTGTGTGTGTCTGTGTGTGTGTGTGTGTCTGTGTGTGTGTACGAGCGGGGGGCGGCGGCGTACGGGCGGCGGCGCTCAACGGTGATGCGATGGGGACGGCGCGATGACGAGCGGCGGGTCGGGGGCGACGGCGCGATCGAGACGGCGACGGGCGGTGACGGCGACGACGGGCGGCGGGCGATGGGCGACGGCGCGGCGGCGACGGCGATGTCGCGCGAAGTAGCTGGAGAAGAAGTGGTGGTCGATGAAACTGAATTTTTCGTAAGTGCCATATATATAGGAGGGGCCTTTAGTACCGGTCGGAGCCACCAACCGGTACTAAAGGCCAATTTTCGCCAGGCCAAGGGGCGGGAAACTGCCCCTTTAGTACCGGTTCGTGGCTCCAACCGGTACTAAAGGCCCCCCTTTAGTACCGGTTGGAGCCACGACCCGGTACTAAAGGGGTGCGCTGGCGCAGGAGCGGTGCGGGCAAGTTTAGTCCCACCTCGCTAGCCGAGGGGCGCCCGCACCAGTTTAAAAGCCCCGGCGCGGCTGCTGTCTCGAACTCCTCTCTATAGCAGGCTTCTGGGCCTAACTTCGGCGCGCTGCCCTGTGAGCCTACTGGCCCTTCTGGGGCTGTATTTGCAAACCCTAGGTCTGGCAGGCCCACTGGGCAGCGCCCCAACAATTTTTTATATAATTTTCTTCTATTTATTTCTGAGTAGTTTTTTTGCTGTATTTAGTTTCTTTGTGAATAAAAAAAATTATATAGTTTTTTCTTTTCTGCATTATTTATTTTCTGCTATTTATTTTTGAGTAATTTTTTTATAGTTTTTGTCTTTTCTGTTTTATTTATTTTCTGTTTTCCTATGATGCATACTGAACGCAAAAATAGGCTGGAGTTCAAATAAGTTTAAAAACATTGAAGTGCCCGTGTAACAGATGAGTTCTCGTCCGAAACCCTAATACTCCGAAAGAGATTGTCCAGTTTATACACGAGGTGCGTCCAGTTTTCGCCGTGACCCTCTCTACTCTTTCGCACATGCTATGCGGGTGAAATGATGATACCATGCCAAGATCCAACATTTTCAGAGTTCATTTTGTAGTGACACTACTAGAAAAAGGGCTAGATGGGATTGACACTAATGGCGCACCAGACAAGCGGTGCGCCATTAGTATATACTAATGGCGCACCACCTTCTGATACGCCATTAGAGTTGAAACTACTAATGGCACACCTGGCCCAAGGTGCGCCATTAGTATCAATTTTTTTTAACTAGTGCGCCTGTCCAAACATACTAATGGCGCATCCAGACACAGTGCGCCATTAGTAGTTGAAACTACTAATGGCGCACCTGGCCCAGGGTGCGCCATTAGTATCAATTTTTTTTAACTAGTGCGCCTGTCCAAACATACTAATGGCGCATCCAGACATAGTGCGCCATTACTAGTTGTAACTAGTAATGGCGCACGTGCCCACGGTGCGCCATTAGTAATTATGTTTCAATTTTTTTTTCAATTTTTTTTTATTTTTATTTTTTAAACTACTAATGGCGCACCTGTGAGTGGTGCGCCATTAGTAGTCTCACAGGTGCGCCATTAGTAATTTTGTTACAAATTTTGTTTGTTTCAATTTTTTTTTAAAAACTACTAATGGCGCACGGTTGGGGTGGTGCGCCATTACTAGGTGAACTACTAATGGCGCACCACCCCCACGGTGCGCCATTAGTAACTTGGCCCATTCCACCGAATGCACCCCTCGGTGGACCGCCTTTTCAGTTTTTAAAAAAATAAAAGAAAATGATGGAAATGTCAAAAAAATAAAATAAAATAAGTTTCCCATGTGATATGTGGTCTAGTTGTTGGGAAAATTAACAAATATGAATTTCGACTTTATTTGCAAAATCTCTCTGGAATTTCTTAAAATGGGCATAACTTTTGCATACGAACTCGGATGAAAAAGTTTTTTATATGAAAAATCATCTACTCGAAAAGTTACATCCGAATTTAACCGGGGGTACCCCGTTAAACATTTTCAAAATCCTCAAAAACCTAACAGAAAAAAAGATACGGGGCTTTCAAGATCTAGAGGCAAAAAAATTCAAAAAAATTCAAACTTACTAGTGGCGCACCGGTTGCTAGGTGCGCCACTAGTAACAGAAAAAAAATATTTGTTTTGAATTTTTTTGGATTTTTTTTCAAAAAATGATTCGTAATATGATAGGGAAGTTTCAAATATTTTTCAAAATTTCATCATACTCATGAATATGAACAAAGTCCTAGACATCAACAAGGTTTAATAGGATTGATATGATAGATATATCAACAAGTGGCTGTTAAGTGAGGTGGTGCTGGGGTTGGATAGAACTGCGAAGTTAAGCGTGCTCGGGCTGGAGTAGTGTGAGGATGGGTGACCTTCCGGGAAGTTTGACCACTTAGTTGCGATTTGACTTGAGATTAAGCATATTGACCCGAGATTAAGAAAAAAACAAAAACAAATTTGACAAAATTTGAAAAAAAATTAAAAAAATTTGAAAAAAAGAATTGACAAAATTTGAAAAAAATTGAAAAAAAATACTAATGGCGCACCGTGGGATGGTGCGCCATTAGTATGCCAAAGCACCTGGGTATACATGGCCCCCTGGGAGGCATACTAATGGCGCACTGTTGTATATACTAATGGCGCATCTGGGGTGCGCCATTAGTAAAATATACTAATGGCGTGCTACTAATGGCGCACCACTAATGCGCCATTAATGGCCAAATTAGGTGCGCCATTAGTAGGCCTTTTCCTAGTAGTGTGATTTTCAATTTCACCGTCATTTAGCTCTCTAAACAAATCGGTAAATGACTGAAAAACAGCAAATGATGTCAGAACATGTTGGAAATTGATGACGTCGCTTTGAATGATGCATACTAAACGCAAAAATAGGCTGGAGTTCAAATAAGTTTTAAAAACATTGAAGTGCCCGTGTAACAGATGAGTTCTCGTCCGAAACCCTGATACTCCGTTAGAGATTGTCCAGTTTGTACACGAGGTGCGTTCAGTTTTCGCCGAGACCCTCTCTACTCTTTTGCACATGCTATGCGGGTGAAATGATGATACCATGCCAAGTTCCAACATTTTCAGAGTTCATTTTGTAGTGATTTTCAATTTCACCGTCATTTAGCACTCTAAACAAATCGGTAAATGACTGAAAAACAGCAAATGATGTCAGAACGTGTTGGAAATTGATGACGTCGCTTTGAATGATGCATACTGAACGCAAAAATAGGCTAGAGTTCAAATAAGTTTAAAAAACATTGAAGTGCCCGTGTAACTGATGAGTTCTCGTCCGAAACCCTGATACTCCGTCAGAGATTGTCCAGTTTGTACACGAAGTGCGTCCAGTTTTTGCCGTAACCCTCTCTACTCTCTTGCACATGCTATTTGGGTGAAATGATGATACCATGCCAAGTTTCAACATTTTCAGAGTTCATTTTGTAGCGATTTTCAATTTCACGGTCATTTAGCTCTGAAAACAAATCGGTAAATGACTGAAAAACAGCAAATGATGTCAGAAAGTGTTGAAAATTGATGACGTCGCTTTGAATGGTGCGTACTGAACGCAAAAATAGTCTGGAGTTCAATTAAGTTTAAAAAACATGAAGTGCTGGTGTAACAGATGAGTTCTCGCCCGAAGCCCTGATACTCCAAAAGAGATTGTCCAGTTTGTACACGAAGTGCGGCCAGTTTTTGCCGCAACCCTCTCTACTCTCTTGCACATGCTATGTGGGTGAAATGATGATACCATGCCAAGTTTCAACATTTTCAGAGTTCATTTTGTAGCGATTTTCAATTTCACGGTCATTTAGCTCTCTAAACAAATCGGTAAATGACTGAAAAACAACAAATGATGTCAGAATGTGTTGGAAATTGATGACGTCGCTTTGAATGGTGCGCACTAAACGCAAAAATAGTCTGGAGTTCAATTAAGTTTAAAAAACATGAAGTGCCGATGTAACAGATGAGTTCTCGTCCGAAGCCCTAATACTCCGAAAGAGATTGTCCAGTTTGAACACGAAGTGCGTCCAGTTTTTGCCGTAACCCTCTCTACTCTCTTGCACATGCTATGTGGGTGAAATGATGATACCATGCCAAGTTTCAACATTTTCAGAGTTCATTTTGTAGCGATTTTCAATTTCACGGTCATTTAGCTCTAAAAACAAATCGGTAAATGACTGAAAAACAGCAAATGATGTCAGAAAGTATTGAAAATTGATGACGTCGCTTTGAATGGTGCCTACTGAATGCAAAAAAGTCTGGAGTTGTAATAAGTTTAAAAAATGAATTGCCGGTGTAACAGATGAGTTTTCGTCCGAAACCGGCCCTGATACTTCGAAAGAGATTGTCCAGTTTGTACACGAAGTGCATCCAGTTTTTGCCATAACACAAGAAGTCCGGAGTTGTAACAAGTTATTAAAAATAAAAAAGAGGCGCAATGCTCGTTAATTAGCTTCAAGCCTTTCGGAATAGTGTAGACTGCACTGCACATAGCTCCATGCAGTCTACCTTATTCCTCAAGGCTTGAAGCTAAGCAACGTGAAGGTGAGCATTGCGCCTCTTCTTCATCGTCTCTGCACTCAGGGCTTATAGACCGCTCCTAGTGCCTCTCTCTTCACGAGGTGGGACTAAAAAACAGCTTAGTAAGAAACTCTAGTACTGGTTCGTGCCACGAACCGGTACTAAAGGTGCTCGTGGGGCCACAGCCTCATTAGTACCGGTTCGTGGCACGAACCGGTGCTAAAGGTTCGCCACAAACCGGTACTAAAGAGCTCCTCCCGCCTAGCCATTGGAACCGGCACTAATGGACACATTAGTGCCGGCTCAAAATCAAACCGACACTAATGTGCTTCGCATTTGACCCTTTTCCAACATTTTCAGAGTTCATTTTGTAGTGATTTTCAATTTCACGGTCATTTAGCTCTCTAAACAAATCGGTAAATGACTGAAGAACAGCAAATGATGTCAGAACGTGTTGGAAATTGATGACGTCGCTTTGAATGATGCATACTGAACGCAAAAATAGGCTGGAGTTCAAATAAGTTTAAAAAACATTGAAGTGCCCGTGTAACAGATGAGTTCTCGTCCGAAACCCTGATACTCCAAAAGAGATTGTCCAGTTTGTACACGAGGTGCATCCAGTTTTCGCCGTGACCCTCTCTACTCTTTTGCACATGCTATGCGGGTGAAATGATGATACCATGCCAAGTTCCAACATTTTCAGAGTTCATTTTGTAGTGATTTTCAATTTCACCGTCATTTAGCTCTCTAAACAAATCGGTAAATGACTGAAAAACAGCAAATGATGTCAGAACGTGTTGGAATTGATGACGTCGCTTTGAATGATGCATACTGAACGCAAAAATAGGCTGGAGTTCAAATAAGTTTAAAAAACATTGATTATCAATGATCTTTTTGTGTACAATCTGAATTGTCAATATGAGTCCTCAACGGTTTAGACACCGGTGAAGACTCATATTGCGACCACAAATTCTACACATAGAGTTCAATGAAGACCAAGTGCTTGTGATAGTTTGAGAAGTAACATATTTAAGGTGGTAAAAATCTTGCTAGGGGAGTGAGGTGGGACTAAAAACAGCCTGCCACAACCTCTTTACTACCGGTTCGTGCCACGAACCGGTACTAAAGGTGCTGGCCGGGCCCCATTCTCTTTAGTACCGGTTCGTGGCATGAACCGGTACTAAAGGTTCGCCCCGAACCGGTACTAAAGATCTCCTCCCGCCTAGCCGTTTGAATTGGCACTAATGGACACATTAGTGCCGGCTCAAATGCAAACCGGCACTAATGTGTCTCACATTTGACCCTTTTTATACTAGTGTAAGTATCTTTCATTGAAGGCCTCGAAGGCAATGCCCGTGGCACCTTTCAGCATTACTCTAACTGGATGTGGTGTGTTTGGACTAAAAAAGATGGAGCTATTCTCTCTGTTCATGCACTGGACCGAACAATCACCATATATCCTCATAACGTCATTCAAACACGTAGCGCTCTCCAACTTAGCTTGCATAAAGATAAGGCTGTCTTTTGCAAACAGTAGATGATTAATCCATGGTGACTAGGTGCATACTCAGATTCCTTTGTCCACATAAACTCCACCAAAATTGTTTAACAAAGTTGTGAATCCCTCTGGACACACAGAAGAAATAGATATGGTGACATGGGATCTCCTTGCCGGAAGACCCTAGATGGGGTAAAAACGGCAATAATTCACCATTCACACATACTGCAAACCGAACTGATGAAACAATTCATGATCAATCAGATAAAAGGTTGAGTTGAATCCCAATTTAGTCACGATGGCCTCTAGATAATGCCATTCAACCCGGTCATACGCCTTCATCATGTCTAATTTAACATCACAAACCCAATTCTTTCCTTTCTTCCTTTTCTTCATTGCCTTAACACTTGCAAGTGCAATAAGGACATTATCTGTTATGAGGCGCCCATGCATAAACGCACTTTGCTCCTCGCTTACTATTTCATGAAGAAAATCCCTCATTCTGTTGACAATGCATTTGGCTACGATTTTGTACAAAACAGGACATAGGGAGATAGGTCTATACTGGTTTATACTTTGTGGGTGCCGTACCTGAAGGAAATATGCCCTAGAGGCAATAATAAAGTTGTTATTTATATTTCCTTATATCATGATAAATGTTTATTATTCATGCTAGAATTGTATTAACCGGAAACTTGATACATGTGTGGATACATAGACAAAACACAGTGTCCCTAGTAAGCCTCTACTAGACTAGCTCGTTAATCAAAGATGGTTAAGTTTCCTAACCATATAGACATGAGTTGTCATTTGATGAACGGGATCACATCATTAGAGAATGATGTGATGGACAAGACCCATCCGTTAGCTTAGCATAATGATCGTTAAGTTTTATTGCTATTGTTTTCTTCATGACTTATACATATTCCTTTGACTATGAGATTATGCAACTCCCGGATACCGGAGGAATACCTTGTGTGCTATCAAACGTCACAACATAACTGGGTGATTATAAAGATGCTCTACAGGTATCTCCAAAGGTGTTTGTTTGGTTGGCATAGATCGATATTAGGATTTGTCACTCCGAGTATCGGAGAGGTATCTCTAGGCCCTCTCGGTAATGCACATCATAATAAGCCTTGCAAGCAATGTGACTAATGAGTTAGTTGCGGGATGATGCATTGCGGAACGAGTAAAGAGACTTGCTGGTAACGAGATTGAACTAGGTATGAAGATACCGACGATCGAATCTCGGGCAAGTAACATACCGATGACAAAGGGAATGACGCATGTTGTCATTACGGTTTGACCGATAAAGATCTTCATAGAATATGTAGGAACCAATATGAGAATCCAGGTTCCGCTATTGGTTATTGACCGGAGAGGTGTCTCGGTCATGTCTACATAGTTCTCGAACCCGTAGGGTCCGCACGCTTAACGTTCGATGACGATTTGTATTATATGAGTTATGTAATTTGGTGACCGAATGTTGTTCGGAGTCCCGGATGAGATAACGGACATGACGAAGAGTCTCGAAATGGTCGAGAGGTAAATATTAATATATTGGATGATAGTATTCGGACACCGGAAGTGTTTCGGATTGTATCGGGTACATATCAGAGTATCGGGGGGGGGGGGGGGGGTTACCGGAACCCCCCCCGGGGGGGAGATATGGGCCATATGATCCATAGGAGGGAGGCAAGCCAGCCCACAAGGGGTGGCGCCCCCTCCCCCAAGGGAGGAGTCCGAATTGGACTAGGGGAGGAGGCGGCGCCCCCTTTCCTTCTCCCTCTCTCTCTCCTTCCCCCTTTCCCCCTCCGATAATAGGAAGGGGGAGCCGAATCCTACTAGGTGCCCAAGTAGGACTCCTCCTACTTGGGGCGCGCCTAGGGCCGGCCTCCTCCCCTCTCCTTCCTTTATATACGGGGGTGGGGGCCCCTCTAACACACATCAATTGTTCCAAGCCATGTGCGGCGCCCCCTCCACAGTTTATGCCTCCGGTCATATTCACATAGTGCTTAGGAGAAGCCCTGCCCGGATCACTTCACCATCACCGTCACCACGCCGTCGTGCTGACGAAACTCTCCCTCGACACTTTGCTGGATCAAGAGTTTGAGGGACGTCGTCGAGCTGAACGTGTGCAGAACTCGGAGGTGCCGTACGTTCGGTGCTTGATCGGTTGGATCGAGAAGACGTTCGACTACATCAACCGTGTTAAGCTAACGCTTTCGCTTTCGGTCTACGAAGGTACGTGGACACACTCTCCCCCTCTCGTTGCTATGGATCTCCTAGATAGATCTTGCATGAGCGTAGGAATTTTTTTGAAATTGCATGCTGCGTTCCCGAATAGTGGCATCCGAGCCAGGTCTATGCGTAGATGATATGCACGAGTAGAACACAAAGAGTTGTGGGCGGTGATACTCATACTGCTTACCACCAACGTCTTATTTTGATTTAGCGGTATTGTTGGATGAAGCGGCCCGGACCAACCTTACATGACCACGTTCATGAGACCGGTTCCACCGACAGACATGCAAATAGTTTTGCATAAAGGTGGCTGGCGGGTGTCTGTTTCTCCAACTTTAGTTGAATTGAATTAGACTATGGCCGGTCCTTGTTGAAGGTTAAAACAGCAAACTTGACAAAACACTGTTGTGGTTTTGATGCGTAGGTAAGAATGGTTCTTACTAGAAGCCCGTAGCAGCCACGTAAAATTTGCAACAACAAAGTAGAGGACGTCTAACTTGTTTTTGCAGGGCATGTTGTGATGTGATATGGTCAAGACATGATGTGATATACGTTGTTGTATGAGATGATCATGTTTTGTAAAAGTTATCGGCAACTGCCAGGAGCCTTATGGTTGTCACTTTATTGTATGAAATGCAATCGCCATGTAATTGCTTTACTTTATCACTATGCGTTAGCGATAGTTGTAGAAGTAATAGTTGGCTAGACGACAACGACGCTACGATAGAGATCAAGGTGTCAAGCCGGTGACGATGGAAATCATGACGGTGCTTTGGAGATGGAGATCAAAGGCACAAGATGATGATGGCCATATCATGTCACATATTTTGATTGCATGTGATGTTTATCTTTTATGCATGTTATTTTGCTTAGTACGGCGGTAGCATTATAAGATGATCCCTCACTAAAAATTTCAAGGTATAAGTGTTCTCCCTGAGTATGCACCATTGCGACAGTTCGTCGTGCTGAGACACCACGTGATGATCGGGTGTGATAAGCTCTACGTTCACATACAACGGGTGCAAGATAGTTTTGCACGTGCGGAATACTTGGGTTAAACTTGACGAGCCTAGCATGTACAGACATGGCCTCGGAATACTGGAGACCGAAAGGTCGAACGTGAATCATATAGTAGATATGATCAACATAGAGATGTTCACCATTGAAAATTACTCCATCTCACGTGATGATCGAACATGGTTTAGTTGATATGGATCTTTAGATGACTCGAGGGATGTCTATCTAAGTGGGAGTTCTTAAGTAATATGATTAATTGAACTTAATTTATCATGAACTTAGTCCTGATAGTTTTTGCATATCTATGTTGTAGATCAATGGCCTGTGCTACCGTTCCCTTGAATTTTAATGCGTTCCTAGAGAAAGCTAATTTGAAAGATGATGGTAGCAACTACACGGACCGGGTCCGTAACTTGAGGATCATCCTCATTGCTGCACAGAAGAATTATGTCCTTGATGCACTGCTAGGTGACAAGCCCCTCCCGCTAATGTAGACGCTTTGAACGTCTCGCAGATGTAGTCTGATGACTACTCTATAGTTCAGTGTGCCATGCTCTACGGCTTAGAATCAGGACTTCAAAGACGTTTTGAACGTCATGGACCATATTGATAACCCACAAGTATAGGGGATCGCAACAGTTTTCGAGGGTAGAGTATTCAACCCAAATATATAGATTCGACACAAGGGGAGCCAAAGAATATTTGAAGGTATTAGCAGCTAAGTTGTCAATTCAACCACACCTGGAGATTAATTATGTGCAGCAAAGTGATCAGTAGCAAAGTAGTTTGATAGTTTTGATAATAGTGACAGCAGCAACGGTAACAGTAACAGTGATAGCAGTAATTTGTAGCAAATGTAACAGTAGTAGTAGCAGTAGTAACTTAGCAAGATCAATATAGGAAAAATTCGTAGGCATTGGATCGGTGACTTGTTGGATGATATTCATCATGTGACAGTTATAACCTAGGGCGGTACGGCACTTGCTCCAGTTCATTGATATAATATAGGCATGTATTCTGTAAATAGTCATACGTGCTTTATTAAAAGAACTTGCATGACATCTTTTGTCCTACCCTCCCGTGGCAGCGGGGTCCATATTGGAAACTAAGGGTGTTGGAAATATGCCCTAGAGGCAATAATAAATGGTTATTATTATATTTCTGTGTTCATGATAATAGTCTATTATTCATGCTATAATTGTATTGTCCGGAAATCGTAATACATGTGTGAATACATAGACCACAACCTGTCCCTAGTAAGCCTCTAGTTGACTAGCTCGTTGATCAACAGATAGTCATGGTTTCCTGACTATGGACATAGGATGTCACTGATAACGGGATCACATCATTAGGAGAATGATGTGATGGACAAGACCCAACTTAAGCATAGCATAAAAGATCGTGTAGTTTCGTTTGCTAGAGCTTTTCCAATGTCAAGTATCTTTTCCTTAGACCATGAGATCGTGCAACTCCCGGATACCGTAGGAGTGCTTTGGGTGTGCCAAACGTCACAACGTAACTGGGTGACTATAAAGGTGCATTACGGGTATCTCCGAAAGTGTCTGTTGGGTTGGCACGGATCGAGACTGGGATTTGTCACTTCGTGTAAACGGAGAGGTATCTCTGGGCCCACTCGGTAATGCATCATCATAATGAGCTCAATGTGACCAAGGCGTTGGTCACGGGATCATGCATTGCGGTACGAGTAAAGAGACTTGCCGGTAACGAGATTGAACAAGGTGTTGGGATACCGACGATCGAATCTCGGGCAAGTAACATACCGATTGACAAAGGGAATTGCATACGGATTGATTGAATCCTTGACACCGTGGTTCATCCGATGATATCATCGTGGAACATGTGGGAGCCAACATGGGTATCCAGATCCCGCTGTTGGTTATTGACCGGAGAGGCGTCTCGGTCATGTCTGCATGTCTCCCGAACCCGTAGGGTCTACACACTTAAGGTCCGGTGACGCTAGGGTTGTAGAGATATATGTATGCGGAAACCCGAAAGTTGTTCGGAGTCCCGGATGAGATCCCGGACGTCACGAGAGGTTCCGGAATGGTCCGGAGGTAAAGATTTATATATGGGAAGTCTTATTTTGGTCGCCGGAAAAGTTTCGCGCTTTATCGGTATTGTACCGGGAGTGCCGAAAGGGGTCCGGGGGTCCACCAAGGGGGTCCACCAGCCCCGGGGGGCCACATGGGCTGTAAGGGGTGCGCCTTGGCCTATATGGGCCAAGGGCACCAGCCCCAAGAGGCCCATGCGCAAGAGATAAGAAAGAAGGGAGAGTCCTAAAGGGGGAAGGCACCTCCGAGGTGCCTTGGGGGGGAAGGACTCCCCCCTGGCCGCACCCTTCCTTGAAGGAAGGGGCAAGGCTGCGCCCCCCTCTCCCTTGGCCCTATATATAGTGGGGGGAAGGGAGGGCAGCAAGATCTAAGCCTTGGGCGCCTCCCTCCTCCCCTGCAACACTTCTCTCTCTCTCGCAGAAGCTCGGCGAAGCCCTGCTGGAGACCCGCTACATCCACCACCACGCCGTCGTGCTGTTGGATCTCCATCAACCTCTCCTTCCCCCTTGCTGGATCAAGAAGGAGGAGACGTCGCTGCACCGTACGTGTGTTGAACGCGGAGGTGCCGTCCGTTCGGCACTCGGTCATCGGTGATTTGGATCACGGCGAGTACGACTCCGTCATCCACGTTCATTGGAACGCTTCCGCTCGCGATCTACAAGGGTATGTAGATCCACTCCTTTCCCCTCGTTGCTAGTAGACTCCATAGATGCATCTTGGTGAGCGTAGGAAAATTTTAAATTATGCTACGATTCCCAACAGTGGCATCATGAGCCAGGCCTATGCGTAGTTACTATGCACGAGTAGAACACAAAGAAGTTGTGGGCGTTGATGTTGCCAATTCTTCTTGCCGCTACTAGTCGTTTCTTGTTTCGGTGGCATTGTAGGATGAAGCGGCCCGGACCGACCTTACACGTACGCTTACGTGAGACAGGTTCCACCGACTGACATGCACTAGTTGCATAAGGTGGCTAGCGGGTGTCTGTCTCTCCTACTTTAGTCGGAACGGATTCGATGAAAAGGGTCCTTATGAAGGGTAAATAGAAATTGGCAAATCACGTTGTGGTCATACGTAGGTAAGAAATCGTTCTTGCTAGAAACCTACAAACCACGTAAAAACTTGCAACAACAATTAGAGGACGTCTAACTTGTTTTTGCAGCAAGTGATATATGTGATATGATATGGCCAGAAGATGTGATGAATGATATATGTGATGTATGAGATTGATCATATTCTTGTAATAGGAATCACGACTTGCATGTCGATGAGTATGACAACCGGCAGGAGCCATAGGAGTTGTCTTTATTATTTTGCATGACCTGCGTGTCATTGAATAACGCCATGTAATTTACTTTACTTTGTTGCTAAACGGTTAGCCATAGAAGTAGAAGTAATCGTTGGCGTGACAACTTCATGAAGACACAATGATGGAGATCATGATGATGGAGATCATGGTGTCATGCCGGTGACGAAGATGATCATGGTGCCCCGAAGATGGAGATCAAAGGAGCATGATGATATTGGCCATATCATGTCACTATTTGATTGCATGTGATGTTTATCATGTTTTTGCATCTTATTTGCTTAGAACGACGGTAGCAAGTAGGATGATCCCTTATAATAATTTCAAGAAAGTGTTCACCCTAACTGTGCACCGTTGCGAAGGTTCGTCGTTTCGAAGCACCACGTGATGATCGGGTGTGATAGATTCTTACGTTCGCATACAACGGGTGTTGACGAGCCTAGCATGTACAGACATGGCCTCGGAACACACGCAATACACTTAGGTTGACTTGACGAGCCTAGCATGTACAGACATGGCCTCGGAACACGGAGGACCGAAAGGTCGAGCATGAGTCGTATAGAAGATACGATCAACATGGAGATGTTCACCGATCTTGACTAGTCCGTCTCACGTGATGATCGGACACGGCCTAGTTGAGCTCGGATCATGTTTCACTTAGATGACTAGAGGGATGTCTGTCTGAGTGGGAGTTCATTAAATAATTTGATTATATGAACTTAATTATCATGAACTTAGTCTAAAATCTCTACATTATGTATTGTAGATCAAATGGCCCATGTTGTCCTCAATTTCAACGCGTTCCTAGAGAAAACCAAGCTGAAAGATGATGGCAGCAACTATACGGACTGGGTCCGGAACCTGAGGCTCATCCTCATAGTTGCCAAGAAAGATTATGTCTTAGAAGCACCGCTAGGTGAAGCACCAATCCCTGAGAACCAAGACGTTATGAACGCTTGGCAGCAGCGTGCTGATGATTACTCCCTCGTTCAGTGCGGCATGCTTTACAGCTTAGAACTGGGTCTCCAAAAGCGTTTTGAGAAACATGGAGCATACGAGATGTTCGAGGAGCTGAAACTGGTTTTTCAAGCTCATGCCCGGGTCGAGAGATATGATGTCTCCGACAAGTTCTTCAGCTGTAAAATGGAGGAGAACAGTTCTGTTAGTGAGCACATACTCAGAATGTCTGGGTTGCACAACCGCTTGTCTCAGCTGGGAGTTAATCTCCCGGATGACGCGGTCATTGACAGAATCCTCCAGTCGCTTCCACCAAGCTACTAGAGCTTTGTGATGAACTACAATATGCAGGGGATGGAAAAGACCATTCCCGAGGTATATTCAATGCTGAAATTAGCTGAGGTAGAGATCAGAAAAGAACATCAAGTGTTGATGGTGAATAAAACCACTAAGTTCAAGAAGGGCAAGGGTAAGAAGAACTTCAAGAAGGACGGAAAGGGAGTTGCCGCGCCCGGTAAGCCAGTTACCGGGAAGAAGTCATAGAATGGACCCAAGCCCGAGACTGAGTGCTTTTATTGCAAGGGAAGTGGTCACTGGAAGCGGAACTGCCCCAAATATTTAGCGGACAAGAAGAAGGCCGGCAACACCCAAGGTATATGTGATATACAAGTAATTGATGTGTACCTTACCAGTACTCGTAGTAGCTCCTGGGTATTTGATACCGGTGCGGTTGCTCATATTTGTAACTCAAATCAGGAACTACGGAATAAACGGAGACTGGCAAAAGACGAGGTGACGATGCGCGTCGGGAATGGTTCCAAGGTCGATGTGATCGCCGTCGGCACGCTACCTCTGCATCTACCCACGGGATTAGTTATAAACCTCAATAATTGTTATTTAGTGCCAGCTTTGAGCATGAACATTGTATCTGGATCTCGTTTAATTCGAGATGGCTACTCATTTAAATTTGAGAATAATGGTTGTTCTATTTATTTGAGAGATATGTTTTATGGTCATGCCCCGCTGGTCAATGGTTTATTCTTGATGAATCTCGAACGTGATGCTACACATGTTCATAGTGTGAATACCAAAAGATGTAAAGTTGATAACGATAGTCCCACATACTTGTGGCACTGCCGCCTTGGTCACATTGGTGTCAAGCGCATGAAGAAGCTCCATGCAGATGGACTTTTGGAGTCTCTTGATTACGAATCATTTGACACGTGCGAACCATGCCTCATGGGTAAGATGACCAAGACTCCGTTCTCCGGAACAATGGAGCGAGCAACCAACTTATTGGAAATCATACATACCGATGTGTGCGGTCCAATGAGTGTTGAGGCTCGCGGAGGATATCGTTATGTTCTCACTCTCACTGATGATTTAAGTAGATATGGGTATGTCTACCTAATGAAACACAAGTCTGAAACCTTTGAAAAGTTCAAGGAATTTCAGAGTGAAGTCGAGAATCAACGTGACAGAAAAATAAAATTCTTACGATCAGATCGTGGTGGAGAATATTTAAGTCACGAATTTGGTACACACTTAAGGAAATGTGGAATAGTTTCACAACTCACGCCGCCTGGAACACCTCAGAGAAATGGTGTGTCCGAACGTCGTAATCGCACTCTATTGGATATGGTGCGATCTATGATGTCTCTTACCGATTTACCGCTCTCACTTTGGGGTTATGCTTTAGAGACTGCCGCATTCACTTTAAATAGGGCACCGTCTAAATCCGTTGAGACGACACCGTATGAATTATGGTTTGGGAAGAAACCTAAGCTGTCGTTTCTAAAAGTTTGGGGATGCGATGCTTATGTCAAGAAACTTCAACCTGAAAAGCTCGAACCTAAATCGGAAAAATGCATCTTCATTGGATACCCTAAGGAAACTATTGGGTATACCTTCTACCTCAGATCCGAAGGCAAGATCTTCGTTGCAAAGAACGGGTCCTTTCTAGAGAAGGAGTTTCTCTCGAAAGAATTGAGTGGGAGGAAAGTGGAACTTGATGAGGTGATAGTCACCCCTTCCGAACCGGAAAGTAGCGCAGCGCGGGAAAATGTTCCTGTGGTGCCTACACCGACTGGGGAGGAAGTTAATGATGATGATCATGAAGCTTCAGATCAAGTTGCTGAACTTCGTAGGTCCACAAGGACACGTTCCGCACCAGAGTGGTACGGCAACCCTGTCCTGGAAATCATGTTGTTAGACAACGGTGAACCTTCGAACTATGAAGAAGCGATGGCGGGCCCGGATTCCGACAAATGGCTAGAAGCCATGAAATCCGAGATAGAATCCATGTATGAAAACAAAGTATGGACTTTGACTGACTTGCCCGATGAGCGGCGAGCCATAGAAAACAAATGGATCTTTAAGAAGAAGACGGACGCAGATGGTAATGTGACCATCTACAAAGCTCGACTTGTCGCTAAGGGTTATCGACAAGTTCAAGGGGTTGACTACGATGAGACTTTCTCACCCGTAGCGAAGCTGAAGTCCGTCCGAATCATGTTAGCAATTGCCGCATACTATGATTATGAGATATGGCAGATGGACGTCAAAACGGCATTCCTTAACGGCTTCCTTAAGGAAGAGTTGTATATGATGCAGCCGGAAGGTTTTGTCGATCCTAAGAATGCTAACAAAGTATGCAAGCTCCAACGCTCAATCTATGGGCTGGTGCAAGCATCTCGGAGTTAGAACATTCGCTTTGATGAGATGATCAAAGCGTTTGGGTTTACACAGACTTATGGAGAAGCCTGTGTTTACAAGAAAGTGAGTGGGAGCTCTGTAGCATTTCTCATATTATATGTGGATGACATATTATTGATGGGAAATGATGTAGAATTATTGGAAAGTATAAAGGCCTATTTGAATAAGTGTTTTTCAATGAAGGACCTTGGAGAAGCTGCTTACATATTAGGCATCAAGATCTATAGAGATAGATCAAGACGCCTCATTGGTCTTTCACAGAGTACATACCTTGACAAGATATTGAAGAAGTTCAGTATGGATCAGTCCAAGAAGGGGTTCTTGCCTGTATTGCAAGGTGTGCAATTGAGTACGGCTCAATGCCCGACCACGGCAGAAGATATAGAAGAGATGAGTGTCATCCCCTATGCCTCGGCCATAGGGTCTATTATGTATGCCATGCTGTGTACCAGACCTGATGTAAACCTTGCCGTAAGTTTGGTAGGAAGGTACCAAAGTAATCCCGGCAAGGAACACTGGACAGCGGTCAAGAATATCCTGAAGTACCTGAAGAGGACTAAGGATATGTTTCTCGTTTATGGAGGTGACAAAGAGCTCGTCGTAAAGGGTTACGTCGACGCTAGCTTCGACACAGATCCGGATGACTCGAAGTCACAGACCGGATACGTGTATATTTTGAATAGAGGAGCAGTAAGCTGGTGCAGTTGCAAGCAAAGCGTCGTGGCGGGATCTACATGTGAAGCGGAATACATGGCAGCCTCGGAGGCAGCACAGGAAGCAGTCTGGATGAAGGAGTTCATTACCGACCTAGGGGTGATTCCCAATGCGTCGGGCCCAATGACTCTCTTATGTGACAACACTGGAGCTATTGCCCTTGCGAAGGAGCCCAGGTTTCACAGGAAGACCAGGCATATCAAGCGTCGCTTCAACTCCATTCGTGAAAGTGTTCAAAATGGAGACATAGATATTTGTAAAGTACACACGGACCTGAATGTAGCAGATCCGTTGACTAAACCTCTCCCTAGGGCAAAACATGATCAACACCAGGACGCAATGGGTGTTCGATTCATCACAATGTAACTAGATTATTGACTCTAGTGCAAGTGGGAGACTGTTGGAAATATGCCCTAGAGGCAATAATAAATGGTTATTATTATATTTCTGTGTTCATGATAATAGTCTATTATTCATGCTATAATTGTATTGTCCGGAAATCGTAATACATGTGTGAATACATAGACCACAACCTGTCCCTAGTAAGCCTCTAGTTGACTAGCTCGTTGATCAACAGATAGTCATGGTTTCCTGACTATGGACATAGGATGTCACTGATAACGGGATCACATCATTAGGAGAATGATGTGATGGACAAGACCCAACTTAAGCATAGCATAAAAGATCGTGTAGTTTCGTTTGCTAGAGCTTTTCCAATGTCAAGTATCTTTTCCTTAGACCATGAGATCGTGCAACTCCCGGATACCGTAGGAGTGCTTTGGGTGTGCCAAACGTCACAACGTAACTGGGTGACTATAAAGGTGCATTACGGGTATCTCCGAAAGTGTCTGTTGGGTTGGCACGGATCGAGACTGGGATTTGTCACTTCGTGTAAACGGAGAGGTATCTCTGGGCCCACTCGGTAATGCATCATCATAATGAGCTCAATGTGACCAAGGCGTTGGTCACGGGATCATGCATTGCGGTACGAGTAAAGAGACTTGCCGGTAACGAGATTGAACAAGGTGTTGGGATACCGACGATCGAATCTCGGGCAAGTAACATACCGATTGACAAAGGGAATTGCATACGGATTGATTGAATCCTCGACACCATGGTTCATCCGATGATATCATCGTGGAACATGTGGGAGCCAACATGGGTATCCAGATCCCGCTGTTGGTTATTGACCGGAGAGGCGTCTCGGTCATGTCTGCATGTCTCCCGAACCCGTAGGGTCTACACACTTAAGGTCCGGTGACGCTAGGGTTGTAGAGATATATGTATGTGGAAACCCGAAAGTTGTTCGGAGTCCCGGATGAGATCCCGGACGTCACGAGAGGTTCCGGAATGGTCCGGAGGTAAAGATTTATATATGGGAAGTCTTATTTTGGTCGCCGGAAAAGTTTCGCGCTTTATCGGTATTGTACCGGGAGTGCCGAAAGGGGTCCGGGGGTCCACCAAGGGGGTCCACCAGCCCCGGGGGGCCACATGGGCTGTAAGGGGTGCGCCTTGGCCTATATGGGCCAAGGGCACCAGCCCCAAGAGGCCCATGCGCAAGAGATAAGAAAGAAGGGAGAGTCCTAAAGGGGGAAGGCACCTCCGAGGTGCCTTGGGGGGGAAGGACTCCCCCCTGGCCGCACCCTTCCTTGAAGGAAGGGGCAAGGCTGCGCCCCCCCCTCTCCCTTGGCCCTATATATAGTGGGGGGAAGGGAGGGCAGCAAGATCTAAGCCTTGGGCGCCTCCCTCCTCCCCTGCAACACCTCTCTCTCTCTCGCAGAAGCTCGGCGAAGCCCTGCCGGAGACCCGCTACATCCACCACCACGCCGTCGTGCTGTTGGATCTCCATCAACCTCTCCTTCCCCCTTGCTGGATCAAGAAGGAGGAGACGTCGCTGCACCGTACGTGTGTTGAACGCGGAGGTGCCGTCCGTTCGGCACTCGGTCATCGGTGATTTGGATCACGGCGAGTACGACTCCGTCATCCACGTTCATTGGAACGCTTCCGCTCGCGATCTACAAGGGTATGTAGATCCACTCCTTTCCCCTCGTTGCTAGTAGACTCCATAGATGCATCTTGGTGAGCGTAGGAAAATTTTAAATTATGCTACGATTCCCAACAAAGGGATATTAAGGCCTCCTTTTAATAGAGAACCGGAACAAACCATTAACACATAGTGAATACATGAACTCCTCAAACTACGGTCATCATCGAGAGTGGGCCCGGTTGTTGTCACTCCGGGGTTGTCGGATCATAACCGTAGTAGGTGACTATAACTTGCAAGATCAGATCTAAAACATGGATATAATGATGAATTCATAAACGGTTCAGATCCGAGTTCATGGCACCCGGGCCCAGAGTGACAAGCATTAAGCATAGCAAAGTCATAGCAACATCAATCTAAGAACATAGTGGATACTAGGGATCAGGGCCTAACAAAAATAACTTGATTACATGATGAATCTCATCCAACTCCTCACCGACCAGCGAGCCTACGAAGAAATTACTCACTCCCGGTGGGGAGCATCATGGAATTGGCGATGGAGAAGGGTTGGTGATGACGAAGAACGAAGATCCCCCTCTCCGGAGC